>NW_027430283.1:0-13341 GCF_044706935.1 Curcuma longa | reverse complement strand
GAACGATGACTGTGTCATTCTTATGAGGAAGTATTATCTCATCACACTTGGTGAGCTCTAATAAAAACTCATGTTGGTTTTGCATAAATGAATAATAAAGAATAGTAATGTGAAACTTGACAAACTATGCTCTAGTATATTTTCAATCCATCAATGGTTGATGAAGTTTATGCATATGATTTGGCAAGTGTGGTAATCTTAGAAGCCGTACAATGTAAATTTCCTCATCTTGATACCTATTAAAAAAATGCATTCTTTGTATCAAACTAATATGAGGATCAATGTTGTTATAAAGTGATTGTTACGATGATACCATTAGTCATTTGAACTTGAGGTGAAACATACATGAATAGGTTGACAGTGTACAAGTTTGCATTGGAGAAAATGTCCAATGCATACTTATATTGTTGACAGTGCACAAGTTATAATGAAGGGTTTGGGGAAGAGAAACCAAAACCCTTCATTATAAGTTGATGGCATGTGATAAATCAAATTGACAGGAAGTTATTTTTTTTTTCTCTGTAGTTGTAAGGGAAGTTGGAAGTCAAAGTCTGGACATAATTTGCACCTAATAATGATGGCCTTTGATTCTTCCCAGATTGGCTGGACATGTGGCTCCAGAGACTGTTGGCTGCCATTACTGCACTCTCTCCCTCACCTTCAGGAATCAATGCACAGGGAGCAGAAATTTGCAAGTGATGCCAAATATCAATGGAGCATCATTGTCCAGTGAATGAATGATGTGGATTGGTGTTTCACAAGTCTTGTGAGCTGCCAATTTGGCAATGAACAACTCAATTTGGCATAAATAACTGTGAAAAAGTTAGCTGCACCACAATTTGTGTTGTCGTTCATGCCATTACTTCATGAGTCTGCCAATTCAAGAGACTAGCTAGGCTGGGGGGCATTCCAGAAGCAATCATCTCAAGCTTTTTCTCCTTCTCATCTAGGTAAAAGGGAGGTCTGGAAAAGGAGTATGGTTGTGAACAGTCTGTATCTAGCATTAAGTTTGAGTCATGATGCATGGCATGCAGTAGTTCACATATCCTTTAATGAAGTAATAGTTGCTAAGAAACCAGTGCATGGAAACATGGTGACTGATCTCCCTGCAGCCTTTAGCAACTTGGTTACTTGGATGTGGTTTGAATCTTGATTCCTCACTTTTACTTTGGCAAAGAGGCATAAAATTTGCACTCTAGTGTTTGTTGATCTTCTGTTTACAGTATGAAAGGTGTAAGCTTTTTGCAGTACCATAAGACAAGTAATCAGTAGGCAATGAGACAAGAAGACAAAGTTTTTTACTTGACTTCACCTGATGGCAGACCTCAGCAGAGGTAGATAACAAGCAAAGCATAAAGGTTGAACCATTTATTCTTTAGTTGCACAGGAAGCGAAGAAGAAGAGTAATTTACAGTGAAGCACTCAACTTTAAAGTGCAAAAGCAATTCTCGATGAGCCTCTTTTACCACTATTATGAGATGCTTGTATGCTTTTGATGTGTGTCATTCCATCCTTATTCTTATTGGATCAAGAAGACTCATGCTGAAGTTTCATTTCACAGAATTTATTTCTATGTTCCTCACAAGGCATTCATAATTAGGGGCAAAACTAGATAGTTGAATCATTGTAATATATATGTATAAAAATTAAAGAAAAAGATAGTTCGGTTTTCAATTATAATATGATGTTTCGTTTTCAGGGAAAGTGATATGGCACCTAATGAAAGGGAAAGTGTATCAAAGACCTATACTGAGCTTTAAAGGTGTGGAGCCAATTGATGTGGTACACTGTGGTTCAAGGTACCAAGCTCCTTGCTGCATTCCTTGCCGAAGTCACTAAATTCTGACTATTACTACCCCACTGAATTTTCCAAATGGACATGTTGATACTTTCGAATTTTCAGTCGATCTGATATTCAGGCATGCCAATCCTTAGATGTTCTGTCAGTTTAACTTTGACTCGTATGTTTCAAAATTCTTAAGTGGTCAATCGAACCAGCCAAATAAAACACTGATGTACGAGAAGTTTTAGTCGGGCAGATTGAGTGTTCTAAACCTTCGTCTTTTAGAAGCCATTCTTGATTAGGACAATGAAGAAGATTCTATCTACATGTAAACTCTTGGCTTGCTCCTCGGTCTATAAAAAGAGGGGGTAAAATAATTTCCAATACTTACGAGTGCATATGGAAGGTTATCATGATGATATTGATACAATTCCATACTTTTGGAGACGAATATATGAATTTTGTGTAGCCATATGAACTTAGACAAGCTGATCGATCACATCGAATTCATGTCTAATTGATATTGATTTTTAATTTCCCCCCAAATCTTTAGGTTTTTTTTTCTTGTGTTCCTTTTGCTTCCCCAACATAAAAATGATAATCATGTTCCTAACAACCAATGAAAGAGAAGTCTTGCATCCCTAGCTAGCAATCAATATCTTAGTGAGACTACAACTTGTGTGACACATTACAATTATTCATACTCATTTCAACGGTACAATCATATTATATTGGAATTTTCCTCTGACGAAATTTCAAACCTTAGTATCCAATTATGTTAGTTGATAGTCACATGCCGACAGTGGGCAATCCTCCTCTAGTAAGCATCCTTTTACTTGAATGTCAATCATGGGCAAAAACCCTCCATTCCTCTTGATATCAACTCTAAGCTCTTGGGTTGCTTTTAAATTTTTTTTGAGAGGTTTAAGCACTTGAGCACAGGCCTTCTGAGCACTACTACTGTTCCCCTCCACGTATGGCCAACTCCAAGTTGACTTGGACGCTTGGTCAAAGCCTAGAGTGGCTGCTGACTTTCTAAAAGAGTCGACTTGCAGTGCTAGATCATGGTGCTTCTTATGCTCTTGTCTGCGATCCTATGCAACAGCCACAAAACTAGTCGTCTGGTTTATTTAATTTGGGTTGAAACTTGAAACTAATTGTCTTCTAGACACGCTAAGAAATGCTCTGCCAATCAAAATATGCACTGATGTAAGGCAAGCAAGGTAGAAGCTGTCATCGTTTAGCTTGATTACGATCGAGAAAACTCTGAAGTATTTGTGCTTAATCATATTCCTTCGACATTATTAGGGATGAGAATGGATACCTAGTATATATCTGGCATTCAAATGAAAGAACTGTTGAAACACAACTTTCAATTGCTGTCAATTTGTCGTAGACATGATCAAAGGCCGACAAACTTAACAGTGTTCATCAAAATGTCCTTTGCATAGCAACAATACCTTCCATTATTTCCATCTCAATCACTCAATTTAGCATCTCCGAGGTGGCCAATAAGAGCGAGTGTAAAGCAAAGAGAAAAGACATGGAAGAATAATATCAGACACTGGTTTAGCTTCCCTAAACCCAACTATTAACAAACTCTAAGTTTGTTTCATGAATTGTGCTATGTTTTGTTGGCCAGCACCTGCCACTAAGGTTTCAACTTGTCAATTTACAAATCAATTCTCACGTTCTTTTCTCTTTCTTTTTTACGGCAGATATAAAACCCATTAATGTTGCAGTACTGGAAAGTGAGAGTTCAATATAATCAAGCAACAACCATTGATTCCTTTTGGAGAGTGCTTGCAACAACATAAGATTGGAGAAAACTATGCCCTACCAACTCCATGATTAATTATAGGAAACTTTTGTCAATGGTGCTCTCTCATCACAAACTAGATGCCGAAGCAAGTGCAATAATTTAAGGTTGTAGCAGTTAGCAAATTAAACAGCCTGGTTAATTTCTGAGCTCCATTCCAACCCAAAAAAGGGATTGTAGCAGTTGGTGTTTCTTTCCTAAGCTTGGCTGGTTGTTGTTTTATATACATCAGTTTCTGGATTGTGTTATATCTTAACAATTGTGCAGGAATGTTATCTCCTACAGCACTGACACTGAGTGAAGTATCAAAATGTTTATATGCAAGCTTTAGTTTTCAATGCTCTTGCATAGTGACAGAGTTGGTATTCCATTTGTAAAGAAAGTGCTGCAATGCAAGATATAGCATATCTCTCTTTCCACTAAGCTCCAGAATTGATGATATATTATTGTGTTAATTTTTGATAATTTTTTCTATCTGTTTTATTGTTCCATCCATGAGATTCAGGATAAATGAAAACCGCTATCATAAGATTGAATTATAAACGTATTGCACTAGCTAGTATGATTTTGCATAGGCTTAACATAAAAACCAGCCCAGCTATGGCACAGTCCAAAGCTCAAGTACCTATTCCCAGCCCAAACCTGAAACTTTATATAATTGAATACAGTTCACTTACAAAATTTACTTTAAACCAAAAACATATAATTAAAGGGAAAATTCTAAAATAAAAGACTGTTCTGGAGCAAAAGATTAAAACAAAGAAAAGAAACCAGAGTTATTTGAATTTCATTTCAGTGAAGAGGGAGCACACGTTATAGAAAGGAAAGGAGGTGCTTAATTTATAACCATGTTAAATATATGTTTCAAATTCTAAACCGTGGCTGGTATTCTGCAGTTCATTACATGCATGGTTTAAGATTCATTCATGGATGGCTACCTATTTGAAGAAGTATTTAAAGACAGCTAGCCTTGGATATATATATCATTTATATTCATTAGGCCAACACCACCAGATGTGACTACTAAATGGACATGGAGCTGGCTCAAAGCCATACGTTTCGTCCCCGGTATAATCACATGACACATAAAGATACCGGGTTTTCGATCAGCCACACAAGATGGAGCAATAGATTTAGCATATCCAAAGGCCAAGCCAGCCATAGATTAGCTAGATTTTGCATATTCAAGGGCCTCCCCTTATTCTCCTTTTAAAAGTTGAAATTGTTGGGGGCAAAAGGTGTGCATGCATGGAGATAAGAGCACATCTTGCAAAAGAGTACAAGATTCACAGCCTCTCTTGTTTCAGTTGTCTCTTTCTCATCCCTGGCCCCCCTTTTGACTCCCTTATCCCATCCTTGTGCCCCTTGCTTTAATTTATTCCACCATGTTTGATCTGCAGGAATTCGAAGATGATGTTTATGTTCTTCTCACTCTAATACCAATACCTAAAAGGAGAGGAATCTTTTGAGGTGTACATGCATGGTTCAGACAAAGCTATTAATTTTAGTTGCACCATGAAACTGTAAATATCAATTAGTATTTTAACATTTGTACACAAAGCTATTTTTAAATTGATATATTATATGATCAGTGAAAATGATTTTATATATAACTACATTCACAAGGTCAAAGCTTTTCTTTTCACATTTAACTTGCTCGAAGATCTCTCTGGCTCCAGATACAGTAGCCGACCGCATTTTAGAAGCTGTTTTCTTAAATAACCACCACGCGATCTCCCAGTTCTTCCACCATGCACTCTTACATCAACAATAACACACAAAAACAAAACAAAACAAAAAAACAAAATAGTCCATCTCATTTCAATCTGACAAAGTTTCTCCTCTCTCACCTGTAGCAGGATTCATAATTATATTATTGGCTTAATTAATGCTGTTCATGTTACCTGCACGCATAAAGATAAGCCATGCATCAATGGCTGGCTGCTGCATTGCTGATTTTTGAAAGAGCCATCTCATCTTCTCCGTATAAATCATCCAATTCCAGTTCCATCTAAACACAGTGCATTTTTCAATTTCAAAGTAGTACCTATTTGGTTAATTGCTCCGACATAATTGCTGTTTCAGATATGGACAAGATCTACATCAGATTCGTTTCCAGCTGCATTCATTTCTGATCAGATAACTATAATCCGCAACCTCTGGATTCGCAAGCTCCACGCACGCACCGCAACCCACCATCCCCTGCATGCCCCCGAACATGCACCAGCAATGGCAGTCCATTCCCACTCGGCAGCTGTGGTCTGATCTGGAGACACGAATCGGTGGGGACTCCACCTGTCCCTGTCCCTCTTGGCAAATCACGATTCCTTCGCCACAGAGTGGCAGCCGATTTTACGTTAAATTTATAAAGCATTTATAGTCGCCAGGCAATTTGGTGGATAGTGTGTGTGCATGAATGCCATAGCTTTAATTACACTGCCAAAATGAAAAGTGGCAAAGAATCCTCCACGAGAAAAAAAGTAGTGATCGCTAGATCTCTTCCGGGCACCTCATTGGCATCCCCTTCCTTTCCAAGATCCTCTCCTACCTTCTCTCTCTCTCTCTTCCTTTGCGAGGGAGTACGTAGCCACACATCCATCAATTTAACTCCCTTCTCCCCCACAACCCTAGTCAGACATCCTCCTCAGCCCTCTCCTAATTCCCTCTCCCTCGCCGGCGGCCATTTGCGGACACATGATCGCTGCAACCATGTCGGCGCCCAACCTGTGCGACGTGTGCTGCGGCACCGACGGGGCCGCCTGCCCCCACTGCACCGACCTCAACCGCGCGATTCCGGTGCTGTTCAACGAGCCCATGCGCGAGTTCCAGTTCTTTGGCCACGACGACTCGGTGGAGTGGATGTTTAGCGACCCTAAGGACAGTGATCCTCCGCCAGAAGAGTCGCACCATGCGGCGAGAGGGTTCAAGTATCTTGATGGCTTGGGAGGAGGAGGAGGAGGTGGTGATGGTTTTGACGCCGGACGTGGCCTCACCTTTGATGTTTGCTTGAATAGCTCCGCGCGCCGGCAGCCGGAGACAGTCCCCATGATGGCGGCGGCGTCGAGTGCCACCATCGTGAGTGGAGTTTAACTCTTTGATCAATATTACAATTACACTCCTCTACTGCTCTCGACAAATTTTTTTTTGGCTATTTTACAAAATTCCCGTATTTATTTCATGAGATGCAAAGATTTCGTGTATTAAATTCATGCTGTTATTTACACATGTTGTCTCAGTTGGTCCAGAAAAAGAAAGCGCTTAATTTTCAAGGAATTGGCCATACAGCTGCTGTAATTTCAATTAATGATAATTGCATTTCATGCATAAAAATAGAGATGAAAAAGGGGCAGAATTGCATGTTATTTCATGTGTCTGTTCTAGCCATATATATATCAAGCCATTTGGACGAACATGGATATCTTGATTCCACTTTTCATGGTGCCAAATTATTCCTTGATCAACAGATGTCCTTCGCCGGGAGCACATTCACTGACGCTTCGAGCGGGATGAAGATTAGAGAAGGCATGGCCAGCGACCAGCTGGGTGACCCAACAATGGAGAGGGAAGCCAAGATCATGAGGTACAAAGAGAAGAGGAAGAAGAGAAAATATGAGAAGCAGATTCGATACGCGTCCAGGAAGGCCTACGCCGAGATGAGACCGAGGGTAAAAGGGCGTTTTGCAAAGACACCAGAGTCGACAGAGATCCAACCACTGTCCCAGCAGCAACCTTATGATCTTCGTAGTGTTGACTCAAGATGGTTCCGTTGAGAAGAAGAAGAGGACGATGAACAAGAACAAGATATATGCATGATGAAGATGATTATATATAAGCTCTCTTATATATAATTCATGTACCTACCTATAATGCGTACATGTATCTAATTAATAAAGTTGGTTTAGAGATTTGCATTGAGTAATATAAATAGTTATATAATATTAAATCACTGTGCAAAAATCAAATTATTTTTATAATACAAGTTAATTTACCATACCTCCTTTTCTTTTTATTATAAAACTATTTTAAAGTCCACCACTTTCATAAGGTGGTATACAATGATATCAAAATTTTTTTATTTTCAATACTTCCAACTTATTAAATTCAACGAGAATTGATCAATCTCAAAGAGTATGAAATATTATTTAAAATAATTTTAAATGAGATAACTCAAAATAAAAATATTTTAGAAAAAAATCAATACTTTCACTATCATCCATTAAATTTTGAATGAAAACATACTCAGGATAACATCAAAGAAAATACAGAGACACTTTGTAACTTTATTATGGACATAGGTAAAGTAAAAAAAAATCAGCTTCAAACTGAATCACTCTTTATAAAAGAAAGTGAATTTATCTTTGATTATTTTATAGAATTTTTATTGTTGTAGATTTAGAGAAATCGTATACAATGTTCACATAATTGAGAAAATACTTTGTTATTCTAGCACAAAGTTTAGCTATGTGATTGTTGCAATTGAAGGAGATCGGTCATACAAAATTTAAAAAGATAAATCGGTTTAATAATTTAAATAAAATAAGGTGCTCACAGAAATTTATTGGCACTGTTAAGCCATTAATTGAGGAAATGGAAAAAATAATAATAAAAGACAAGACATTGCATATCTGCTAATTAATTTATTTGTTGTCACGCGGCGGCCAAAGTTGACTATCAAGGCCAATGGTCCTTTTCGTACATGAAAGTTGACTTCAAATGTCGGGCAATCTACCAAACGCAGAGTCTATCCAGATTGGCAATTGAGTTGATGATGAATCATGAATGTTGACCAAAGTTTACTAGAAAAGCTCCACGAGCTCCTTCCTTTTTCAGAATTCACTAATTCAATGGAGCTCCCTGACGATTCCTTCACCATCTCCAGCATCCTCCTCTTCCTCCTCCTCCTCCCACTTCCGGCAGCAAGCTCCTGCACTCCGTCTGACCTCACGCACATCTCCCTTGCCTTCCGATTCGTCACCGGATTCCAACTCCCGTCTCCTACCGTCGACTGCACCGCCATCACTCTCCCGTCGTGCAACCTCACCGGCGCCATCTCGTGGACGCACCTCCGCCGCGTGTCCGCGCTCCGCACCATCGACCTCTCCGGCAACAATCTGCTCGGATCCATCCCCGCGATCTTCTGGTCCGCGCCTATGCTCCACCACCTCAACCTCGCCGACAACCGGCTTGGGGGCTCTCTCCGGTTCGACCTCTCGCTCCCAGCGTCGCCCCTCAAGTCGCTTAACCTCAGCGGCAACCGGTTCACCAGCGCCGGCACCGGCCTGGAAGCAGCGCTGCCGCACCTGGAGGTGCTCGACCTGTCCCGGAATCACCTCGGCGTTGCGCCGCCGGGGATGGGGAAGTTTCGGCTGTTGCGGCAGTTGGACATGTCTCACAACGACGCCAACGGCGGTGAATCTGCTACTACGAAAGCGAGATTGCTGCAAAGTGCTTCCAATCCTCCTTCGACCGCCGCTTCGCGTAGGAAAATACACCATCAGTGAAAGTGGAGACAAAAGCCAGAAGAACAGATCACTACGACCAACGAAATTGATGGCAGGAGGTAATCTCGATCTTTCTTCCGCTGCATTTACTTTGCTATTAGATGCCTCATGTTGTTTTAGTTTCTAACATTTGGTATCAGAGCATGTCAATACCTCTGTCTCAATTTTTCTGAATCTGTTCAAAAATCTTTTTTGTTTCCGTTTACAAAAAGGAAGAACAGAAATAATCGGCTGAATCTGTTTACAAAACGAAGAACCGAATTAAAATTGATTTTCCCAACTTATCTGGAAAACTTATCTGTTCTTCACAATTATCCTGATTCTCTGTTTGGCCGATGTTGCAAGCGGCAGCACTGATATATGTGAACAGTGCTATTTTGGCCAAAGTCACGAGAACATCACACATGTGTTGTCCTCGGCAGCGCAGGCAGTCTCGGGCTGCTGGCGTCGGCGGCAATCGATGTCCGCAGAAGGGGCTGGTTTTGTCTCCGCAGCAGGTCGCAACAGACGCCGGCAAGGCTGGCGCGTGCCCTGGCACCGACGAAGCAGGGCACTGGCGAACCTAATGCGGCAGCCGCTTCATTTTGGCCGCTTCATCTCCGGCATGGCAGACGTCGCCAGCAAGGCGCTCGATGTTGTTCGTGAAATAGCCGGCAAGGCAGGCGGTGTGTGGATAGCCGAGGCGCAGCCGGCGACGCTTGTGCAAGCGGCAGGCACCGGCGATGTCTGTGCAAGCGGCGTGCAGGCGAAGGTGAACACGGGAATTAGGAAAGTGGGGAACGTGGATTTTGATCAGATTTTAATTTAAAAAAAAAAAAAGGATTTATATGGGCTGGCGGCCACTCGGCCGATCAGATAACTCCCATGGTGCTACAGTGCTTACGGCACTGTAGCGGCCAGAAAAAAAAAAATAGAATTAAATTTAATTGAAATTAATTAGCCATATTGATTTCTCAATTAATTATAGCAAATAACACTGTGTTTAAAGTACAGTAACGGCTAAAAAGCAGAAATAATAATAATATGTATGAAATAATAATGATTAATTATTATTATTATTATTATTTTGTTGAGTTGGATTCCAATTGAGGTTAATAGAAATTCATGTTCATTGTAACTCAATTAATTAGAATTTATTGTAAGTCTAATTAATTAAATTGAGTTAGAATATTGGAGTCATTTCAATTAAAATTATTGCATAAAGTTTGTCAATAATTTTAACTTGAATATTTCAAGTTTTGATCCTAATAATTTTAATTTAAGGAGTAGCCACAGCATCCTTAGAAAATTAAAATTATATTTCGTTATGGGATCATATTGAAATAATTAATTATTAAAATATGATAAATTTTATCCCACAGGAAAATTTATTATATTTTATATGATTAATTAGGATAAAATATCAATTTATGTTTTCTAATTTACCCACAGGGATTAGAAATTAAGGGCATAATTTGATGATTTTATCATATTGTTATATGAATCTAATTGAATTAATGCTTCAACCCACAGGTAAGTTTTATGTCAGTAGATTCATAATTTAGACATATTTTACATTGGTAGATATGTCATATTGTTTAATTAGCTTCAAATTTTGTAACATGAGTGTGGTTATTTATTTTGTAGTTTGTCAGCCTGTTAATTTCTCTGATATGATATGTGATGTTCCTGAGCTCCGAGGGGACAATTATAAAATCTGGAAGGAGAGAACTCTCCTTCATCTTGGGTGCAAGGACATTGATTACGCCATAAGGAAGGATGAACCGCCTCCTGAAAATGTTGCTCTTTATGAAAAATGGGAGCGATCTAATCGCCTCTCAATAATGTTCATAAAGACTAAAATTTCAGATGGCATCAGGGGTTCCCTTGAGCATTATGACAATGTTCGTGACTTGTTGAAGGCCATAGATGATCAATTTGTGTCTTCAGACAAGGCTTTAGCAAGCACCTTAATTCACCAGTTCTCATCCATGAAGCTTAGTGGGATACGCGGTGTACGTGACCACATTATGAGGATGAGAGACATTGCGGCTCAATTGAAGAGACTTGAGGTTGAAATGTCTGACTCTTTCCTAGTGCATTACATTCTCAACACTTTACCACCGCAATATGCCCCATTTAAAATCTCTTATAACACACATAAAGAGAAATGGTCAATTAATGAACTTATGACCATGTGTGTTCAAGAGGAGGGTAGACTTGCAATGGAAGAGGGTGAGAAGGTGAATTTCACTACACCTGGAAAGAAGAAGATATTTCAAGCCAAGAACAAGGGCAAGATTCCTGCCAAAGGGGACATTCAGAAAAGTTCCAAATGTTTCTTCTGCAAGAAGAAAGGGCATTTGAGGAAAGATTGCACCAAGTTCAAACAGTGGCTTGATAAGAAAGGTACTCAAATCTCTTTTGTCTGTTATGAATCTAACATGATTGATGTTACTCATGACACATGGTGGATTGACTCTGGTTCTTCAATCCATGTTACCAACTCTTTGCAGGGCTTGCAAGATCTACGGAAACCAGTGGGAAGTGAGTGTTACATTTATTCTGGAAACAAAATGTCCTCACATGTGGAAGCCATTGGCATTTGCAAGCTTATTTTAGATAGTGGTTTTATTTTAAGTTTGGAAAAGACATTTTATATTCCTGGTTTTGCTAGGAATTTAATTTCAGTTTCAAGACTTGTATCTGTTGGATATTCCTTTAATTTTTCAAATTCATCTTTCAGTATTTCTAATGGATCTGAAATTATTGGATGTGGTACATTGTCTGATGGTCTTTTCCGTCTTAATTTAGAAAATGATAATCACTATTCTTCTATGCATGTTGGGGTTAAACGATGTGTCATTAATGAGAGTTCCTCTAATTTGTGGCATAGGAGATTGGGACATATCTCCATTGATAGAATTAAGAGGTTGGTACATGATGGAGTACTTAGTGCTCTTGATTGGACTGACTTTAGTACTTGTATAGACTGCATTAAAGGTAAGCAGACTAACAAGTCAAAGAAAAATGCCAAGAGAAGTTCTCAATTGTTAGAAATAATTCATACAGATATTTGTAGTCCTGATATAGAATCATACCGTGATAAGTACTTCATCTCCTTTATATTGATGATTATTCTCGTTACATGTATCTCTACTTATTAAACAGCAAAAGTGAAGCACTTGATGCTTTCAAAACTTTTAAGGCTGAAGTAGAGAAACAATGTGACAAACAAATTAAGATCGTAAGATCTGATAGAGGAGGAGAGTACTATGGTAGATACACTGAGAGTGGACAAGCTACCGGTCCATTTGCAAAGTTTCTTCAAGATTGTGGGATTGTTGCCCAATACACCTTACCTGGTTCTCCAGATCAAAATGGTGTAGCTGAGAGAAGAAACCGAACTTTAATGGACATGGTCAGGAGCATGCTTGCTAGCTCCAAACTTCCTAGGTCCTTATGGACTGAAGCCTTAAAGACGGCAGCGTACATATTAAACCGAGTTCCAACCAAAGCTGTCCAAAAGACACCTTTTGAATTGTTTAAAGGTTGGAAACCGAGTTTGCGACATCTACGCGTTTGGGGTTGCCCAGCCGAGGTGAGGATTTACAATCCACATGAAAGGAAGTTGGACCCGAGGACCTTAAGTGCATATTTTGTTGGTTATGCCGAAAGATCCAAAGGATATAGATTTTATTGTCATTCTCATAGCACTAGGTTTGTGGAATCAAGAAATGCCAAATTTCTTGAAAATGATTTAATCAGTGGGAGCGATCGTTTTCAAGACCCTGGTCTTGGGAAAGATCATCAAGATGCTCAATGCTCCACTTCAACCAGTGGACCAATTGTTATAGTTCAGAATGCGCCTTGTGTTCATGCGCATATTGAGCAACAGGTCCAAGAGGTTCCACAAACTACTGATCCAACTCCAGTAGATACTGAGGTTCAACAAATACCTGAAATTGTTGAACAACCTGTTGAACAACATGATCCTACTACTCAGGAGAGTGTTGAGGCAACATTGAGAAGATCTACTAGGAGTAAAAGATCAGCAATTTCTGATGATTATGTTGTGTATCTACAAGAATGTGACTACAATGTTGGAGCCGAAAATGATCCTGAAACGTTTTCACAAGCCATGAGTTCTAATGTATCTGACTTATGGTACAAAGCCATGAAAGAAGAAATGGATTCTATGGCATCTAACAAAGTCTGGGATCTTGTCAAGTTGCCTAATGGTGTAAAAGCCATTGGTT
>NW_027430282.1:0-12691 GCF_044706935.1 Curcuma longa | reverse complement strand
TGATCATCACCACAATTTTCTTCCATTGTAGGAGACCATTTTTCGATACACACAAGTAATAGATAAAATCCATGTTCAATGAAAACCTCAACAGAGAAAATCCATGTTCTTATTTTGGTAAGTCTAGCAAAGGATCAAGTAGTGTTATCTCTTTATCTCATCAGTTTTGTTTTAACTAGGTGTAAATATTATGTTCCTCTTGTGGTGATACTTACTTGACATTTCCAATTCATGTCACATGCTTGACATACCAATTTGAGAGGGGAGTATATTAAAATTGAGTTTATCAGGAATTAAGTCTACTCTCACATTGCTATATCTATGTTAAGGCTTTATCATGCTATCTCTATGTTAGGGCTTTATCATGAGAACATGTATAGCCATATAGTGATTATCTCAATAATGAAATATAATATTGAATACATTTAAAGATAAAGAAATACATCAAAAGACCAATAGACATAGGCACAGTTTCAAAATTGGCGCATGCAGTAAGTAAGCATTTCAGAACTAATAAAATTGGTTGACTTCTAAAAAAATCTCACCAATATCAACAACAAATATATGAAACAATTAACCTAGCAATTAATGGTGTCATTATGCTAGGAAGAAGAGCAAATAATGGTGGTATTATGCTGTGAAGAGCATGCACTTCGTAAACAAACAATTTTGTATTTGACTTATGTCAAACCCTAACCTGAGCATTGTTAAATAAATTTTCAGGTGGGCAGAGCAACGGGCGATGGCGAGCAGAGTAGAGGGAACAGTCTTGGGGCTGCGCTGAGTCGGGCAATAGAGGAAGAAAAGCAGTCAGATGACATTGTTAAATAAAATCACCAGCATTGTTAAATAATTTTCCGGTCCCTAAACCCTAACCTCTGCCGACGCCGGCCAGAACAACGGGCTATGGCGAGCAGAGTAGAACAGAGCAGCTACTTCGTTCAAGACGGCGAGGACCGAACCGGACGCGCAATCCGGAAGTGCCGCTACTTCGTTCAATATGACGAGAAGAAGAGAGCCCTCTGAGCGCAGCAGCAACGACGACGAGGAGGGCAGAGAGCCCTCTGAGCACAGCAGCGACGACGGCGAGGAGAGCGCGGACGGTCGGATTTCAAGATGGCCGGACTCGTGCAAGACGGCGAGGAGAGCGCGGACGCGATGGCCGGACTCGTTCAAGACGCCGAGGAGAGCGCGGACGGCGAGGAAACCGCGGACGCGATGGCCGGACTCGTTCAAGACGCCGAGGAGAGCGCGGACGGCGAGGAGAGCGCGGACGCGATGGCCGGACTCGTTCAAGACGCCGAGGAGAGCGCGGACGGCGAGGAGAGCGCGGACGCGATGGCGAGAGAGAGCGAGCAAAGCGGCGAGAGAGAGACGAGATTAGAGCAGGGAGCGGGACTTTTAGGTCAGAGCGGGACGAGCTCGGCGCGAAGAAATTTCGAATAAATTTCGGACGAAATTTTTGCTGTTCTCGCTTCGCCACGCTGGCAGCCACGCCGCGCGGAACCACGCGGATGCCAGGTCGGAATCGCGCAAGCGTTCGCGCATAGGAGTCGCGCGGCTGATCAGTTTCGTATATATATATATATATATATATATATATATATATATATATATATATATCATTTATTAAGATTAGCCGACCTTACTTAGTAGAATAAAGACTCGATTGTTATTATTTGCTCATCAACTAGATGATAATTTGACTACCATGATTTCCTCGCATGGTTCATACTAATGCTGAATTGTATTGAGTTTCCCTAGCATACAAAGTACCTTCGCACGATATACAGAACGTTCAAGAGGAGATACGAGTAACTCGATAATGGAGCAAGTTGCTCAGGTGCAGCATGCATGATCGCAACCAAGTTTCTGTTTTGTATTTGGCTTTCATATGCAGCTTCTTGAATCATATGCATATGCTACTTGAATTCTAAAGCCTAGTTTTATCGAGCGTAGCAAAGGAAAATGGAAGGAGACTGCTTGTCGAGCTTGTCGAAAAAAATGGAGCTACTTGAAACTTCTAAAAAGTGAGTCATTCTCTGCTACTCTGCTCTCATGCATCTGCAACTTAAGAAAAAAAAAAATCATCTGTGAAGTTTTCATTGTCGCAGGCAGTTGCTCGGCGAGGAACTAGAGTCATGCTCGTTCGACGAGCTGCGTGGTCTAGAAGGTGAAATTGAGCAGAGCTTGAAAAAGATCAGAAAAAGGAAGGCAAGTAGAAACTGTGGCCTATAAACCAATAATTTGTGTTGAATTTTGGAATGGAGACACTAAGACTTACATGATTGCCTACTTTTAATTTCAGTTTCATGTGCTAGAAGAGCAGATTTCGCAGCTCAAAGAGAAGGTGACTTTTTTTTTTTTTTTTTGGTTCATTCCCAAACAAAACTTTGCAGGTAGTGTGTATCGATCTGAAACTAACCTTCTCTTCGCCTACTTTAGGAGATATCCTTGTTAAAGGGGAATGAATCACTATGTCAAAAGGTATGCCTAATGGTTTTATTTATCTGCATAAAAACTTAGAAAAAATTATTGCTTCAGCATATTTATAGTGGTAAAGTAATTAATCAGTTTAATAATTTGAACTAATCTTTATAATTTTATTAAAATTGCTTAAACTTTTTTAAAATTTACTTCAAAATTATTATAGTAGCAATTGGTAAAAAATTTTTGGACAAATATTAAAAAGAGGTCTTTTTATTTCAAATCATTAAAGGGGCATCTCACTATGATTTTTTTATTAAAAGGACATCACACTGTCATGTACATTTATTCAAATACCCTTCTATACTATTTTGTACTATTATCTCATCTAATTTTTACATTGTAGCAATTATGATTTTATAACTATTACAATATAATTCAAATTGCTACTACAATAGTTGTAGTCGTAGCAACTATAAAAAAAATATAATTTATCCTAGTGTTGGAGGAAATTTGTAGGGGTGTAATTGAATCAAATTGAATCGAATAGTAAAAGGCTTGTGCTTAAGCTCAATTCGTTTTCCTTGAGCTTAAGTTGGCTCGAGTTTGATTCAAGCTTTAATTCTTAAACTCGTTCTTGGTTCTTAATAAAATTAAATAGTTTATGAACAAATGGCTCAAGATATGTTCGAAAATGACTTGTTTAAAAGTTAAACGAATTTAATTCGAGCTCGGTTTGAAAATAACTCATTTAAAAATTAAATGAGCTTAGTTCAAGCTCGACTTATTAATATATAATATTTATAATTCATGTAATATATCACTTAACAATATGTTCGTGAAGTCATGAATCATATTGATAACTTAAGCTCGAACAAACTCGATAATATTTTTGAGTTCAAACTCAGATTTAAGCGGCTCGATAACCTATTTTTTTTGAGCTGAGACTCAAATTGTTCGCGAGCGACTTTGCTAGTTTACACTCTTAAATATTGTGTCATTATTTTTTATTATTATTTTTTTTAAAAAAATCTTTTAAGATTATAACAATTAAAGATGATCTTTTGATTATAATATAATTTATTATCTTCATTGATAAATTTTATGCTCAGCTGCCAGCTTGGGCTTCTAAGGAAGTGCCACCACCCTGCCCTAGTTACTACCAAGGCACCAGCACGCAGAGCAATCGCGATGAGGTAGAGACAGAGTTACGCATTGGATTATTTCCAGCAGGCAGAGGAGCCTTGTTAAGGATATAATTATTCCCCAAGATCTTAGAGATTCTTGATATAAAGAATATCCTATTCTGATAAAACTTGATCACGAAGAAAACCTCTTAGCAAGGAATGTAATAATTTTTATTTATTATTTTTTATTTCTATATACAATTGTTGTACAATGTATATATTCCTATATTGAATAAAGAAATGATGGGCGAGAATATTTTTCATTCATCTCTACTTATTTTCTTCAACTTGGTATCAGAGCGCAAGGAAAACTCCAACGATCCTATGGCCGGAATTCTGTCAACACCTACTATGACGTCGTTCGCTACCCAAATATCAACAAAACTAAACCAGAGGAACTATACCCTCTGGAAATCCCAGGTATTACCTGTGCTAAAAGGTCATTGTCTAATCCAGTTTGTTTCTGGTGAGTCTGCAATTCCAGCCGAGACGATAGTAACTCGGAAGGAAGACGGTGTAGAAGAGATCAAAACTAATCCCGAATATGAACTTTGGGAGCAGCAAGACCAACGTCTCCTCAGTTGGCTTCTTTCAACACTGTCGGAGGAAGTCTTGGCTCAAGTTGTCGGCCCCTCCTGCACCACCTCAAGACGCTTGTGGGCATCATTGGAGAAAATGGTGGCCTCACAATCTGGTGCACGTCTCATGCAACTCCGACTCCAGCTACAGACGATGAAGAAAAGTGGACTATCCATGACCGAATATCTGCAAAAGATGAAATCAATCTCGGACGATCTCATAGGTGCTGGACATCGAGTTCCAGAGACTGATCTGGTGCTCTATATTCTCGGCGGACTCGGACCCGAGTATGAATCTATGGTGGTTGCTATAACAACCAAGAGAGAAGGCGTAAGTATAGAAGAGTTAACCGGCATGCTACTTACTCATGAGCAACGACTGGAGCAGTTGCACGGCACCGAGCCATCTCCCATGGCGTATCTATCTCTCGGATCACCCAGAGGCGTCGTTCCAGACAAACGCTACTTCAGGGGTTCCTCTGCTGGTAGACTCTCTCCTACGAACACTGTGGGGGCTCACTGAAGGTTTAAAAGGAAGCTAATCAAACTCTAGGACAATTCAAAATCCAAACACCAACTAACCATTAACCAAATAGCCACATTCAAAGGGGTTTTAACTGTTTGAATCAAGCTGGAAAACCTGAATTTCTGATACGGAACAGTGCAGGAAATTTCAGAACACTTGAAAGGATTCAAACCAAGCTAATTCGGTTCTAAAACGAAGCAAACTCGAAACCTAATCCAAACATTGAACTAATAATCAAATGCACCAAGTTCAATTCGAATGCAGCATCAATTTGGAAGTTAACAGATGCGAAATCAGAAAATACAGAAACTATCAGAGCTGCACAACCGAAAACAGAAATCAGAAATGCAAAGAACACGTCCAGCCCTCTTCTTTCGATTGATTCTCCTTAGCTTGGTGTCAAACAAACTTCTGAATCCCTTGGAAACTTGAAGACAGTCTTTGGTGTGGATTTCTTGCAGCCCGAACCATCCACGACCTGAAGAAACCCTCTTCGGCTGAGAACAGTGAGGTGCAGAGGCAATTTGAGCTGGCAAAACCGGAATCCACTGCTTCTTCTAGCTCCGACGGTGCTTCTGGCAATGCAAGGGTGCCACGCGAACAAAGGAGAACCCCTCCAATGCCTTGCGGCTCCGGATTGCACAGCAGATTGCCTGGAAACCGAGAAACAGGGTGGCGCCGCCGAAGAACCCCTTGCCGTCGCGCGCCTTCCAGCCGCCGGAGAATACCCAACCAGCCGGCTTTAGCTTCTTCAGAGACCAAGGAGTACAATGGAGTTGAATTGGGAGGAATCGGGCTCGCCGGTTGATACGTCGCGCAGCAGAATTCCACTGTCGGGGACGAAGATGAGCAGTGTCGGGCGGCCGCACTGTTCATTCCCTAAGTTCAGTTTAAATACTCTGATTAATCAACAGATCTGGACCCTTGATTTCAGATTCAATGGTGCAGGCTTGATCTGGGCTTTAGGGCAGTCTAGGGTTTCCAAAGCCCTCACAGACCATACTATACTTCTTCGCTAGGTCAGTATCAAACCTCATATTCGGAGAACCCAAATCCAGCTTCTCTTATAACCACCCACGAGCCTCCGGCCCATAATCAGCAACGCGGGGGCCGTGCTTACCGCGGTGGTCGAAACGGAAATAAACGACCCAGGTGTCAATTATGTGATAGATTTGGTCATATCGCCGCTAACTGTCGTACTTCACAAAAGTGTCAGATCTGCAACGGTGGAGGTCATTCTGCATCATCATGTCGACGTCGTTTCGACCAAAACTTTAATTCTCCTCCACCACCATCAGCCTTGATAGCCGAACCTGCAACAGTTTCTGATCCTGCTTGGTATCCCGATTCAGGCGCCACCGATCATCTTACAGCGGATTTAGAGAATCTCCAAGTACACTCTCCGTATCAAGGTACTATGCAAATTATTGTTGGCAATGGTACAACTCTTCCCATATCGAATATTGGTGACTCATCTATTCTTAGTCCTGCCAAATTATTGCGACTTCGAAATATATTACATGTGCCTGCCATTACTAAAAATCTACTCAGTGTTGCTCGCTTTACGGCTGACAATAATGTCTTTTTTGAATTCCATCCGACTTATTGTGTTATTAAGGATCAGGCTTCGAAGGTGGAACTACTTCGCGGTACCCTTAAAGATGGTCTCTATCGTCTAGCCCAGACCGGTGCACCATCTACCGAGCGGTCTGCTTATCTTACCGAGCGCTCTTCTGCTAGCACATGGCATCATCGTCTGGGGCATCCAGCATCTTCTACAGTTGCTCGACTTATCTCTCATTATGGTTTACCTATTTTAGGCAATAAGACTGTTTCCTTTTGTGATGCATGTCAATTTGGTAAGGCTCATAAACTACCATTTTCATTGTCTCAGTCTCGTTCAAAAGAACCTCTTGATCTATTACATTCTGATGTTTGGGGACCATCTCCGGAATTCTCTATACATGGGTATCGCTATTTTGTGCATTTTGTGGATGATTTTAGCCGCTATACTTGGATTTATCCTCTTAAAAGCAAATCTGAGGTTCTCTCAACCTTTCTCCGATTCCGTGCTCTTGTTGAGAATCAATTTAATAAGTCAATTAAAGCTATACAGACTGATTGGGGAGGAGAATTTCGCTCGATTTACAATCTTCCTGAACTACAAGGTATTCAACATCGCTTGTCGTGCCCTTACACAAGTGAACAAAATGGTGTTGCCGAACGCAAAATCCGTCATATCACTGAGACAGGCCTTGCTATGCTAGCCCACGCTTCTATGCCCTTACTCTACTGGGATGAAGCCTTTCTTACTGCGGTTTATTTGATCAATCGGCTTCCCTCTGCGACACTGAATTATTGTTCTCCTTTTGAGTTGCTCTTTCAGCGATCTCCAGATTATGGATCTCTTAAAATTTTTGGGTGCAGTTGCTTTCCTCTTACCCGCCCATATAATCGTCATAAGCTATCTTTCCGATCCATCAAGTGTGTTTTTCTAGGATATAGTTTATCTCACAAGGGCTATCGTTGTCTTCATATCCCTACGAGGAGGATATTTATCTCTCGCCATGTGGTTTTTGATGAGACTTCTTTTCCTTTTCTTAATCACAGGGACTCCGCTTCTCTCCATGCTCCATCATCATCTACATCCCCTCCCCTAGCCGTATTGGGTACCTCTGTTGGCTTCGGGTCTCCTGCCGATGCTTGCTCATCGCCGCTGCCCAGTAACCCGTCCACTATCATCAGGGATACAACACCTCCAATTGATGTTCCATCCTCCTCGGAGTCTCCGCCGGCACAGCCTGACACGGGTCTGCTTAGGGCCCCTGCTTGCTCTTTACATCCCATGGTCACTCGTGCCAAGACAGGGTCTCTTCGTCCTCGTGCTCTTCTTGTCACTGCTAATTATTCTGAGCCGACCAACTATTCTGGTGCCAGTAAAGATCCTGCTTGGCGAGATGCCATGACTTCGGAGTACAATGCTCTCATTAGTAATGGTACATGGTCTTTGGTTCCTCGTAATGCTCATCAAAATCTTGTTGGTTGCAAATGGGTTTTTAAACTAAAGCGGAAGGCAGATGGGTCCATTGATCGTCATAAAGCCCGCTTAGTTGCTAAGGGATTCCACCAACAACAAGGAATTGACTATGTTGAGACTTTCAGCCCTGTGGTCAAGCCCACTACTATTCGCACTGTATTGGCTCTTGCTGTCTCCCAAGAATGGCCCATTCATCAGCTTGATGTGAGTAATGCCTTTTTACACGGGACGTTGCATGAAGAGGTATATATGTCTCAGCCCCCTGGCTTTATTCATCCTGATTTTCCTGACCATGTTTGCCGTCTTCACAAGGCTATATATGGTCTGAAGCAAGCTCCGCGAGAATGGCATGCGACACTCCGTACTTCGTTGCTCAACCTTGGATTTTTTGAATCTAAATCAGACTCCTCTCTTTTTGTCTATCACACTTCTGAGATAACGGCGTATATCTTGGTTTATGTCGATGATATAATTTTTACCAGCAATTCACCATCTCACATTGCCTCTGTCGTTCGCACACTGGGTGAGCTTTTCCCTCTTAAGGATCTGGGTAACCTTCATTATTTTCTTGGTGTTGAAGCGCTTCGCACACCCCAAGGTCTTTTCCTTAGCCAATCTCGCTACATTACAGACTTATTGACTAGAGCCCAGATGCATAACTCAAAACCCCTTCACACTCCTGTTGCCTCTGGTTCATCCCTCTCTCGCCATGATGGCGATCCCTTAGTTGATCCTCAGCCCTACCGGAGTATTGTTGGTGGCCTTCAGTATCTTACTCTTACACGTCCTGAAATTGCATTTGCTGTCAATCGTGCATGTCAGTTTATGCAATCCCCCACCGCCTCTCACTGGGTGGCTGTTAAGCGTATTCTTCGATATCTCAGGCATACGCCACACCATGGTATCCTTATTCGACCCTCATCTTCTCTGGGTCTGACTGCTTATTCTGATGCTGATTGGGCAGGTTGTCCTGATGATCGTCGATCTACCACTGGGTATTGTATTTTTCTTGGCAACACTCTTATCTCTTGGAATTCTAAGAAACAGCAAGTGGTTGCTCGCTCTAGTACTGAATCGGAATATCGTGCCTTAGCACATGCCACTGCTGAATTATGTTGGCTCCAGTCGCTTCTCAGTGAGCTCCATGTTCCCATGTTGCAACCACCGGTTCTCTGGTGTGATAACGTTGGCGCCACGTTTCTCACTGCCAATCCGATTTTTCATGCGCGCACAAAACATATTGAGATTGACTTTCACTTTGTTCGTGAGCGTGTTGCTCGAAAGGCACTTCTGATTCAGTATATCTCTACCAAAGATCAAGTTGCCGACATTTTCACAAAAGGATTGTCCTCGCATCGTTTTGCCCTTCTTCGAGACAAGCTCACGGTGTGTGCCTCCCCGTTTCGCTTGCGGGAGGGTGTTAAGGATATAATTATTCCCCAAGATCTTAGAGATTCTTGATATAAAGAATATCCTATTCTGATAAAACTTGATCACGAAGAAAACCTCTTAGCAAGGAATGTAATAATTTTTATTTATTATTTTTTATTTCTATATACAATTGTTGTACAATGTATATATTCCTATATTGAATAAAGAAATGACGGCGAGAATATTTTTCATTCATCTCTACTTATTTTCTTCAACTTACCACTAGACACCAGTTAATTTAGATTGCTAGCATTGATCGATATAGAGTGAAAGTGTTGGATCATTTCACATTCAACCTACATGTCATGTAAAATGTAATTTTGATAAGGCTACTATTGTAAAGCCTACCTCTTTACCTTCTTCCTCGTAATCCAAAATGATCGTCTCCCAAGCTACGACTACTGAGTAAGACCCTTGCTTAAGTTAATTTTCATATGAAGCGATCAGAGCCCATTTAATTAGGCTCAGGAGCGCACGTAGCGACCAACTCAGATGTCCAGTATCCTTTGATTGCGATCCCCATTTGAAGAAAAATTCTTGTAAATACGTCGTAGTTGGAGATCGAACTGTCGATACCTAGATGACAACCTGGATGTCCGACTGCGGCACCATGGCCTCCGAGACTACTACCACATCATACAAGAATAATAATTTCTTGGTGTAATAATTTTAATTAAATTAGTAAGCATACTTTAACTTATTATAGTAATATCTATTCTAATAATATTAGAATAAAAATATATTAAAATGATAATTTAATATTTTTTAAAATAGAAGTGTTTTTGATAAAAATGATAATAAGGATGCCTTTTTATTTTTTTTCTCATATCTTATGTTTAAAAATTAAAATGTTAGAAAAATATTTTATTATAATTTACATAATCTTCACGATTATAATTACTAGGTAAGCCGCCCACCGTCTTAGCAAACTGCCTCGTGGTAGATTTCTAGACACGTGTCCATCTTGCGACCGTGATATTCGAATACAATGAGCGACACTCGTGGAATCCACTTGCATGTTGTGCGATATCCTGACACGTGTCCATCTCTCTTTCCATATAGTGGAGCTGTCAACCATATAGTATAATTCATTAAAAATTCATCGTAAATCAACTCATTAAAAAATTACAAATTAGATGGATCCAGATCTTTTAAAAAATAAATAAATATTAAAATTTTTAAATTTAAATTATAATTTAGACAGAGTCATTAGATTATTGAATTTTTTATTCTAATTTTAAATTTTTTTAAATAAATTTAATTTACAGATCAATTTAAGTCTATTACAGATAAATTCTTTTAAGTTATAGACTTAGATGGATCAATCCACTTAAAATGACACTTAAATAAATTGATAAAATTTTAATTTAATTTATTTAAATTATATAATCAGTGGATGAATTCGACGGATTCAATTTTAAATTGGTGGCTTTGCGTATCAGTGCTGTCGGTGGCTTTCTCCCATCTCCACCTACGCTATCTGGAAACGGTATTTAGACTGCCGTCCCCGTTTCCAAAATGTTGGAAAACATTTTTACTTATAAGAAACGGCCAATGGAAGTCGTAGCGGTGTCGGGGCCAGGCGGCGCGATCGCAGAGCGGGCGCTGACAGTGCTAGAGCTCCTCTGCACGGTCCCGGACGGCACCGCGGAGGTGCGGAGCCACCCCGCGACAGCATATCGGCGCTAACCGGAGCAGTATAAAAGATGACAGGGAGGGGGCGGGAGTACGCCATCGGGGTGATCGCGGCGATATACAACGGTGCGGACGTGGGATCAGCACCGGCGGAGGCGAGAAGAGCGGTGGTAGCGGCGATGCAGGGGGATTGCAGCACTCGGGCACGACGGAAGGGGGCGCAATTGCTGCGCGCGCTGCATAAGAACGGACAACTGATGGAACGGTGGATGCGACGAAGAAGATGAAGGGGATTCTTGTACGTTTCCAAAATATGAAAACTTCATTATTATCATTTTTCCGTTTCCATTTTTGTATTTTTTATTTCCCGTCTCTAAATTTTCAGACAGCATAGATCTCCACCGCCCTGAGAAACTAACCGCCTTGCCACCGCCAACCGTCACAAAACGACGTGTCGGCAACCTCGCATTTATGACAAACAAATTCTGCCACGTGTCCTGTAACTAAAATAATACGCTGCAGTGGGCCCACTAGCAATGCGGTTAATCAGGCGGGCGGCTCACTAATCACCCTCGCCGTGGCAAGGCACTGCTGGTGACGTCACCCTACCATGCAGGACGCCAACGTCGAATTTATGACCAAGCAAATTCTACCACGTGCCCTGTGACTGAAATAATAAGCTGTAGTGGGCCCACTAGTACTGCGGTTAATCAGGCGGGCGGGTCACTAATCACTTTCATCAGGGGGCACTGCTTGTGACGTCACCCACCCGGCTGAATACCGAATCTACCATAAAAATATTTATGTTATATCTATTAGAGCAGCTGCAACTCAGCTGGCGTTAATCGCAGTATTAATGTGCAGTTGGTAGTGATGGTCGACTAGTGGTCGATTACTGTATGGTGATCGACCATGTAATCGACCACCAACAGGTTTGACGTGTGTTAATATTAAAAAAATAAAAAAATCCATCGATTAACGTGTTCAGAACTCTGAACACGTTAAATACCTCACTCCTCCCTCGCTCTTCCCTCACTCCTCCACATCTTTCCCTCTCTCCTCCACGTCCGCTGTTAACGCGCGATTAACAGCGCGTTGCGGATGCTCTTATAATTTTAGAAGTACTATAATATAGATTTAAATTTATTCATCTCTCAAATCTTTACTATAATTATTATAATAATTATAAAATTATAATTATTATAATATGGATTCAATCAATTAATTTAACTGTGAAACTATATCCGTTATAACATAAATATTTTTAAATATTAAATATATTATATAATTATTACAACTTATTTATCTATTAAAAATTAGATGAAAATTTTAAATAGAAGATAATATATATATATATATATATATGTTAAAATAGTAAAATGAGGTGAAGAAAATTAAAATAAACACTCGTAAAGTAGAAATAAGGGGGTTTTTTTTTTTTTGTTATCCTTAGGCATAGTTGAGTTGGTTACGATGGCCTCCGAGGTATAGCTGAGTTGGTTACGATGCATTAGACTTGCAGAAGAGGAACAAGGTTCGAATCCTGACGAAGCCAGGCAATACCCTCCTGCATCGTGATCAATTGTAATTTCTCGATTTACTTCCTCACAAATGGTCGTGGGCCCGATCGTGTAGAGCCGTTAAGGTGGCGGATTCCACCTTTTTACAGAAGAGTTGGTTACGATAGAATAGAGTTACTGAAATAATTAATTATAGATGATAAATCCTCTATCATAGTTAATTATAACTTTTTAATTTATTTTTTTTATAGATGATAAATCTCAATTAGTCTCATTGACTATCTCTGGGAGTGACCAGTTCGGTCCCACGAAAGTTTCCCACTGGCCATCAAAGTAAATCGGAAAGTGCA
>NW_027430281.1:0-7306 GCF_044706935.1 Curcuma longa | reverse complement strand
ATAAGTCCCGATGACCACAGTTGTAACTTTTGCTCCGTTACCAACTCGTAAGCTTCTCCTATATGTCATTATATATATGAGAGTCATACCCAGTATCCAATACCTAAGTATTTGAAGAAATAGTATGACATTCGGTTATGAAAATACCTGAAGTGGGTGAGGCATCGAATGCCTTTTTACCCTTCATGGACTCAAGATAAATCTTGCAGTTTCTTTCCAGTGACTTATTTTGCCACAGTGATGACATGATCCTTTTGAAGCAGGTTCAGTAACCTTGGCCTTCTTCTTCTTCTTCCCTTTAGTTTGTCATTTTGCCTTCCTCTTAGAGCCTTTCTTAAAAGAATCATCAAGCATCACTTCCTTCTTCCCTTTCTTGTCAGTCGGCTCAATAGATTTGAGCATATTGATCAGCTATGGTATTGTGGATTCAATACGATTTATCCGATAGTTCATCATAAAATATGAATAGCTTTCGGGCAAACTGTGCAAAATTAAGTCGATACTTAACTCATGATCCATCACAAAACCAAGTGATCCTAGCCTTTCTATGTACTTGTACACCTTCAGCACATGTTGTGCCGTAGTTGTACCTTCCTGCATTTGTGAGCGGAAGAGGAGCTTAGAGAACTTGAACCTTTCTAATCTCGCCTGCTCATCGAACAATTCATGAAGGTGATATATAATAGTAAAAGCATCCATATGCTTATGTTGTTTCTGCAGGTCGGGTAACATAGAAGCTAGCATGATGCAACTAGCCAAGTCAGAATAGACCAGGTGTTTTTGAGGAACTAACCTTTGGTCATTAGTTGCATCAGCTGCAAGAGGTTCAGGGGGAAGATCATCGAGGACATAAGCAAGTTTTTCCTCTTTGAGAATAATTCTTAAATTTCTATACCAATCCAGAAAGTTTGGGCCAGTTAATTTATTAGTATCCAAAATTATACTCAAACTCAAAGAAGTCATCCTTAATTTCTTAACCTAGAAAAATAATCGACAATATATGAGAGATGAGTTTTATAATGTATCTGTAAACAATTTACATACATATGTGGGTCCCATTTATTTTACGAATTCAAGAGCCCTTACTCTAATTCGGGAGATTGTAGGTTTTCTCCAAATGGATTGATATCCACTATAGATAGAATAATCTTGGAGTAAGTCCAACAAGCCGTTCTTAGCTATAGTGGTAGGTATTTCATACTGATTATATATCACGTATACATAACTATCATATTATGTTATCAACTATTTGAATATTTGCATAAATGTCGGATTGTTAACACATTAACATGTATACATCATATGCATAACACCCGACTTCACCTCCATCCACATTGACCTTGGAGTGAGTCCAATAAATCAATGATTCAAGTTAAAGCCAACCTACTAATTGTGAGATTATATCTCGATGGTTCGAACTTATTTACTTTCAAGTCAGGCTTGGAGTGAGTCCAACAACCCAAACAAGAAAGTAAACTCTGATTTTTGCCATAACGGAAGGTGTTAGATCTAATAACTTTATAAGAGTTTTAGGTCTCATCCTCTTTTCATGCAAACAACTAATTTATTTACATGAAATAACAATAAATGGTGTAACATAATTAATACAACTAAACATGGCATGACATGGCAATAATGCAACTAATTATGACTTATTTCCTATCATAGTTATCATAAATTTTATTTAATAAAATATGTTGAATTTGATTTCATAAATTAAAATTCTTTAATTACGTTAGGAAATAATTTCTGCATCTAATTATATATTTTATTCTTAAAAAATAATATCATTTAATTAGAATCCTAATTTGATTAAGAAATAATTTTTCTAATTTGAAATTCCTAACAAATCAAGAATTTCCAATAGAAATTCTAAATTAAATCATAAAATTTTCTTAATTAAACTTACGAATAACCAAAACACCTAAAATTATTTTAAGCGTATACCTTGCACAACCAGGCTCTAATACCACTGCTGAGATCATCCCGGTGCAATGAGCGTGTTTCACATTTCGAAAACATGCATAGTGGAATTGAAACAATAATAATTATACAAATTATCACAACACACGCATGCATAATTAGGAAATGGTAAGTACAAGACATAGTAAGAATTTAAATTGTTTTTAGAATTAATAATTCTACGTGTACCTGACGTATGATGCTAAGCGAGAAGGGCATCAATCACAAGATCCTCATTAGATTCCTGCCTCTACTGGTGATCCACGTGAAGTGATCTTCAGGATGACTTCCAAAGCCTCAAGTTACGTTACAATCTTTGATACTAGTCGACGACCAGTAACGATCGATATGAAAGAAAACTCTAATATCGGAAACACGTAACAACACATGTCATGATCATTTTCGGAGATTTCTTTCTATCATCGGGAATCATAATTTTGACAATATAAGAAAATAAAAAAAACCAGAACACTTTTCGAGAAATGGAAATACCGTAGGCACGCGACAAAAACTCTACGAACTACCCACAATCTTGAAAAACTACAACTTCTTCGTCCAACGAAGAATTCCACGAAAGCTTTTCTGATGAACCATTCGGCAACAGCAATTGGAGTTTTGAGAACTCCGAAGTGACTGCACCTCAACCTTTCACTGGAGCCATAGCCCGTCGGCGGCAGAGCTGGGTGCAGCGATGGCGATGGTGAGAAACGGGGCAGAGGCGGCGGTGATAGGGCTCGGGAGCAAGTCGGAGAAGGGGAAATAGAGTAGCTACCTGTTCTCGGCTCCTTCGACAATCAACTCCTCAAGCAGTCGGTAGAACACATGCAAGCCTGGCGGTCACGGCGGTGGCGAGAAACAAAGTAGGTAGGTTTTTGGCAAGTTAGGGGTTTTCTCTTCTCTCTCAGTTGTGCTTGGATCACCTCAGCCTTCCTCCCTTCTTATACCCATGGTCGACGCGAAGAAAACGACGAGGAAATCGAAACCACAGCGGCGGTGTCCATCTGCTCCATCGGATGCAGTCATCATGCGAGAAGAGCGGGTTGCGATCGGAAGATCATGGCTCACATGGGCCGGGCTGGGAGAAGAGAAAGGAAAAAAAGTAGATTTTGAATGAACCAGTTTCGAGTTAAGCACTGTAGCAGACCGGTTCATGTTTGATTTACTTGGTTTAATAACTAAACGACCTCCAATTTGACCCAAATAAGTTTTGTTTGATTCGACTTCTCAAGACAAATCTACTCATCCCTTTTATGTTGCCAAAATAGTTTTCATTATAAACCAAATCAAGTTGATTTAATTTTGGTTCAATATCAAATCATTTTGGTTCAACAACCAAACTTTTTCTGATTTGTACCAAATCAAATTTTCTCGTTATTTGGTCCAACCAAATTAACATTCTCTCGATCTGAGAATCCAATTCTCAAATTCATTTTAAGTCCTTCAAAAAACTTCTTGTTCATGTGATTCAATAGATTTTCAGTTATGTTAGTCGTCCGTAATTAATCATTAATTACAGAACAATCATGAGTGACACCTAGTAGTACATCATGATCTCTAATTGATAGAAAATTCAATGATTGATTTCAAAAGAATTTCTAAACCTTTCAGCTACTTTAATAAACGTGTCTCGTTCCTTTCACCGTCTTATACCCGTTTGGTTCAGGACATGGTCAGTTTGTGTCAGTCCCTACTAGGCTGACTACATCACATCTAGCCCAAGCTCTTTTCTTGTCCTATGGATTCAAGTTACTTGTACATGTGTCCAACAGTGTCATACTCTTGACATGTGTTGCTTTGCCTAAAGACTTTCAGTAACAATCCCAACAAGCAGCCGTAGGGTATATGCCTCTCATGTTGGGATCGTTCCGGTGCAATGCGCGTGTTTACACATTTCGCAAACATGCACAGCAGAATTATAGAAATAATTAACTCTAATTATCATCACACAGGCATGCATAAATAGGAAATAAATAGCGTACAAGGCATGGTAGGAAATTAAAAATTTTGAATAATAAGTTATTCTACGCGTACAAATAAAATTTCTAAAATAAAAGATTATTCTACATGTACCACTTTGATGACGTTTGAATAGTGTTGGTATCAATCGAGTGGTCCTCGTCGGAGTTCCGCCTCTACTGGTGATTCACGCCAAGCTCCAGTCTGGACGGCTTCGGAAGCCATGAGTCGCATCATTGTGTTCAGTACTAGCCGATGATCGATGATGATCGAATCGAAAGAAGCCTTACTCCGAAAATCATGCAACAACATTTGTCGCGATCATTCCGGGACTTTCTAACTATCATCGAGAATCGTATTCTTGATGTAGTTTTCGATGATCAACCTTTGACCGCCGATAATGGACAAACGACCAGAAAACCCTTTCCGATCATGATGGAATAATTATCTAAAACTTCGTAATCTCCTGGGAAGATGACACACGATCGTCATGTTAGGATGTATACTGAAAAGACTTGCTCTTTTGTATATAAACATTTATGAAATAAAGTATCATGTTTTGGTCAAATGATTGCATTAGTTTAGTTTTGCAATAAAGTCCTCTTAATTTACATTGTAGATAACTTGGTGTCTGTGAGACATAAGAGATCAGGATTATCAGCTCCTTGTAAATTATAAACTAAGGCTCACAACTAAGATGACTTTGAACAAACCATCGAGAACGGTTGTAGTGTAATTCGGTGACTGTCTGTCTTGACTGTAGAATTACACTAGTACACTTTGTGTGTATTGAGTAGGACCATTGAGGTTGTTCAATTTACACTGACTCGCAAATTGAACAAGACCTCTGTTATTATACTTATGCACTCTTAATCCCGATGTAATAAATGGGCACCTATACTTAGTAATTATTGCTTTGATTTACCAAAGGGTGAGATCTTTCTTCAGATCAAATATTCTCGGTAAGTTGGGTGATCAAATATACGGTGTGCCATTGATTATAGAAGAAATCCGTGTCCCAGTAGGGTTGATGATGTCCCCTTGAAGAGCTCATAGGGATTGTCAAGTCAAATCTTGCAAGTGGACTTAGTCCGACTGACAAAAAGGATGAGTGGTACTATTCAAGGTCTTAGATGTTAATTATTGAGTTGTCAGTAGAACTTAATAATTAACGGACATACGATATCTTAAACACAGGAAGCAATGCATAAAATAATAAGAAGGAACCCATAAAGAAGATTATATCGTAACCGTTGGATGAGATTAGTTCTCGACCGTAGGATGAGTTAATGGATGAGATAAGCTTGTATCCATGGGATTAGATCAAGTTGCATCCATTGGATCGAAATAAATAAAGAAGATTAAAAGAGAATAGATTAGAACCGTTGGATGAGATTAAGTCGCGTCCGATGGACGAGATCTCTCCGGTTCGGTTTTAATTTTCTTTGGAAGGAAAGAATCGGTTCACGAGGTGAACCAAGCATGGTTCAATGAACCACACGCCCAAGGAAATAGATCAGGGCCATTGGATCAAAGGGATTAAGTTATATTAAAGAAGATTATATCGTAACCGTTAGATGAGATTAAGTTGCATCCGACGGATGAGATCTCTTCGGTTCGGTTTTATTTTCTTCTTTAATATAAAGTTGATTCACGGATTGAACCAAACCTATCCATAAGTGGCCGACCATATCTAGATAAGGTTGGAATTATTTTTTAAAAATAATTCTGAAAAGATCTAACGGCTAGAAACCAAGCAAGCAAATCTAAAGGCTCGAATTTAAGAGATTTCTATAATTTAGAATTGGTTCACGGAATCAATCAAAATTAAAGAAAATTTTTGAATGGGCTGCCAAGATTGGTTTGGGCGTGAGGCTAAGCGGCAATAAGACAATAAATCCGAGAGAGAAAGAATACGAGATCGAATTCGGTTTCTCTCCTCTCCTCCTATTGCCGCCGCCCACTTTCTCTTCTTCTTCCTCTTCTTCTTCTTTTTCCTCCACCCCTCTCTCATATCCTCATTAAGGTGGCCAAATCTCTTCCAAGAGGTGGTGACCGGATCCTAGAAGGGAGACAAGAGAAGACTAAGCTGTTGCAATAAGAAGAAAGGCGATCCAAGGTTTCATCATCCAGAGATTGAACTTCCTTTATTTCTGGAGGTCCGTTGTCCACCCAACGTCCAAGAAGAAGTTAGGAATACAGAGGAAGATTCTGAAGTCATCTAAAAGGTTTTGGTATGATTTAGTTTCCGCATTTTAAATCGTAATAGAACTGTTAGAATAAAAACTGTAGTTAAGTAATTTAGGAATCGGCGATCCTGAAGGATCTATTGACTTAGTCTTTTGTAGACTTTGTCAATTGATCTAGCGGGACAAAATTTTTGTCCTATGGGGTTCTATGCTTTTCGGAGCGGATAGAATCCGGAACGCAGGACGGAGATCCAGAATGCCAACACGTCAAACGATCGAGGTTGATTGATAGCGATCGGAAAACCTATCCGACAATTGAAAATAATTTCCAACAATCGAACAACGTATTCCGATGACAAAACCCTATTACAATCAAACCCTCTTCTCCCACACAACCCACGAACAGAAGAACACAATAGAAATTAGGGGTTTTTCCAGCTTTTCCCTTCTCACCCAATTTGCACTCTTGGGCACAGAAGCCTCTTCTCCTCCTTCCCCTCACAACCGAAACAGAGAATCAAGGAGAGTCAGGAAAGGATCGCGACTCTAGGGCTTCGGTCTCTCATCTTCTCCAGCGGCCGGCGAGCATGCAAGATCGACAGTCGTCCATCAGATGGGGTTCAATGTGATTCCTTTGTTTTAAGGAAAAATCGCGCTTTTCTCACGCGGCAACCATCAGGCAAACGGTCGGCCATGGACAGCACTACTGTGCTTGGGAAACCAGGATGCCGACGCCTGCACAGGGAAGAAAGGGAAGAAAGGAAGCGCTGGCTGCACCTCGGGCGATAATTCTCGTGCTTTGATGGAGGAGATCATCGGTGAAGGACGGGTGATGTGGGTGTTTTGTATGGGAATATTTATTTATATATATTTATTCTCTTATTTATTTGTCACTTACACCCATCAAAATTAATTAATTATTTATTTACCAAACCTCTTATTATCACCAAGTGTTATAGGGAGGTCCGGGTCGTCTCTCTCGCAGACTCAATAATGGAAGATGTCCTAAACAATTGGTGCGGGGTTCCATTTATTGATTTTATTCATTTCTATCTACAGAATCCATTTATTGACAATTGAATTAATAATTAATAAAAAAATCTTAAATGTACATGATTACAATCTAAAACATACTATATATTACTATTACATAATTAGTCAAACAACAATCTCATTTACAACAATATACAACATACTAC
>NW_027430280.1:0-2322 GCF_044706935.1 Curcuma longa | reverse complement strand
TAAATATATTTATTGTGTATAATTTAAAAATAAGTTGTATATTGATTTTATATAAATTCTCAATTATTGAACAACTTAATATGTTTGACAAGAACAAATAAATATATTTTTCTTTAAAAGAAAATTAATCTATTAATAACTTAAATTAAAATTGTTAGTTGATACATCATAATATGTTACCTTATTAATACCGAAAGGAGTAGTGTAAATCAGATAGAAGCATTGGTTCTTGTAACATTCTGGTTAGATCATTTCCAGAGTTCTCCAACACCCAGATTAAATAATCATCCCATAACATGCAATATTGATATTGATTGCTCCACATGCCCATCGGCATGCCTTAATTTAATATTGAAAGTTCGACTTGAATTGGCACCATTGGAATCAGAACGAGCACAAAAAAAAGATAAGCATACGTTCCCAAACTTTGATATGATAGATCACCATATAATGCATCAGATCTATAATAAGATAACTGAGAGTATTTGAAACAATCTCAACTAAACTCTCCCATATATCTTGAAAATTATAAGCTTCTTTTTGTTTGTCAACCTTAGATCGATGTTGATGTGGAGTATTAATAGTTCTAGCTCTATGATTATCATCTTGGGTTCCATATGCGTAATCTTTCTCACATGTCCAAGGCTCCAATGTTGAGTAAGGGGAACATAAGTTCTACAACCAACAAATACATCACTACTGTCATCACTTCCATGAGTATTTGCACTGCTATCAATATCACTATCATCATTTCGAACATCTCGTCAAACTACAGTATCGGAAGGTATTGATTGTTCATTACTATAATCATGTTCTTGTTCATCAATTGCATTGAGTGAATTTTCATAAATTCTCAATTGACCTCTTTCTTTAAAAGCAAAAATTTTAACTTTTCTCTAGAAAAAATTGCATGAGTTTTACCTTTGTCTTTATCTACGAACTTTGATTGAGTTTAAGGTTGGGATGTTTGAGAACTGGGTTGAGATTTGGAAAATCAAAATTCTTGATCAAAAGCTTCATCATCTTCTTCTTCCTCATCGATATCTCCTCTAGTTTGTATTTTTTCAATCTGCTGAATAAGAAATTGAGATGGTCATGATGGGTCTCCTACTTCATCAAGTAATGGATTCTCAACCTCAACAGTGCTCCACCAATCCATCATTGAATCATTCTCAGTTTGGGCAAATCCAATATCAAATGGGTCTACATCATCAGACTCTTGTTCTTCCTTCTCTTTTGTTATTGCTCTTAGTTGAAAACATATTATAATGAACGTCAATCTTCTCCAAGCGACGATAAGAAAGGAGATTTCATACTTTTGTATTGTTATCCTATAAAAATATATATTTCTTAGAATAGATCTCCTAGAATAGGTCCCTAAAATCTGTATAAATAAGGCCTTGTATCTTGTAATAAAATAAGAATTTGATAAGTTATTTTATCTAAGATGGTAACAGAGCAAATAAATTAGGATTAGTTTGGGTTAGTTTCGACGCCAACATCTTGATCGCGATTTCCTATATCGCGATTTCTTCTTCCCCGCAACACCATCCCCTATTCTCGCAAACACCGCCGCCGAAGGAGGAAACCCAAGGTTGCGCCGGCTCCTCTCTTCTCATAGATCACGATAGACTTCTTGATCGCGATTTCCTATATCGCGATTTCTTCTTCCCCGCGACGCCATCCCCTATTCTCGCAAGCGCTGCCGTCGAAGGAGGAAACACTAGGATTCAGCACTGTTCTTCTTCCTTCTCCGCCCGGTGCGACAAAGACAGAGGAGGGAATCCGGCCGTCTCCCTCTTGGCCACGACGCTTGGATCGCATCTGCCTTGGCGCCCACTTCCGCTGCCTTCTTCCGGATTGACGTCGTCGCTCTCCGTCTCTGACTCCGGCTCCTGATTTAGAGTACCGACATCGCTTGGATCGCGATTCTTAAGCCTGATCGTCGTGCAAGCTTCTTCTGCAATCAGAATCACTGCCAACCGATCGGTTTGGTTCTCTTACCATGGATTTCTCCGCCTCGATCTTTGGTTTTCTTATGTTTTCGGCTGAATACATCTTTCGGTGATCTATTTCGTTTTGAGCGTAATCAGCCTACCAATGGGAGGTTTCTTGAAGCCTCCTAATCAGCCTATCCTGCTCGCATCGGAGACCAGATCTTTCATCCAGGATTAGGGTTCACGACGTCACTGTCATCCTTCGTGTCACAGCAGTAGGCTTTTCTTTGAAATTATTCTTCGTATCATAGCAAAGGTAAATTTCTTCCTCTGTGAGTTTGTTCGGTGTTTTGAAGCTATGTATCTTTGGACTTCCTTCAATAAA
>NW_027430279.1:0-3537 GCF_044706935.1 Curcuma longa | reverse complement strand
TGTTGGCGATCTGGATCTCCGTCCTATGATCCGGATTCTATCCGCTCCGAAAAGCATAGAACCCCACAGGACAAAAATTTATCCCGCCTGGATCAATTGACAAAGTCTACAAAAGACCAAGTCAATCGATCCTTCAGGATCGCCGATTCCTAAATTATTATCTACGGTTTATAAACTAGTTCTAGTAAAATTAAAAACTGCGGAAATAAAATTTTACCTGAACCTTTTAAATGACCTCGCTGCCTTCCGCTGTATTCCTTTCTTCTTCCTGGACGTTGGGTGGACAACGATCTTCCAGAAATAAGGACTGCAACCTCCGGATGAAGAACCTTGGATCTTGTCTCTTCTTCTTGCTGCAACTTCGCCTTGTCTCGTTCCCTTGCTTAGATCCGGCCACCACTTGGACAAAGAGGTTCGGCCACCTCAAGAGAAGAAGGAGAAGGGGCGGTGGAAGAAGAAGAAGAAGGAAAAGAGGGAAGGAGGAGGGGTTAGGGCCGGCGGCACCAAGGAGAAGAGGAGAGAGGCTTTCCGAAATCGTTTCGGTATAACTTCTCCTCTCTTGAATTGAATCTAATTGTTGCCGCCCACCCCCTCCTCTTTTATAGCCTCACGCCCAAGACCAAGCACCTCTTGCCAATTCTAAATTTTTCTATAATTTTGATTGATTCCATGAACCAATTCTAAATTATAGAAACTTATTGAATCCTGGCCTTTAGATTGCCTTGCTTGGTTTCTAGCCGTTAGATCTTTTCGGAAATAATTAAAAGAATTATTTCCAACCTTATCTAAAGTGGCCGGCCATATTAATTAATTCCATGAATTAATTCTATATTAAAAAGGAAATAAAACTTAAACCGAAGAGATCTCATCCATCGGATGCAACTTAATCTCATCTAACGGTTACGATATAATCTCCTTTAATATAACTTGATCTCTTCGATCCAATGGCCATGATTAGATCACTTGGGCGTGTGGTTCAATGAACCATGTCTGGTTCACCTCGTGAACCGGTTCTTCCTTCCAAAGAGAATTAAAACCGAACCGGATAGATCTCGTCCATCGGAGACGACTTAATCTCATCCAACGGTTCTAATCTATTCTCTTCTATTCCTCTTTATTTATTTCGATCCAATGGATGCAACTTGATCTAATCCCACGGATACAAGCTGATCTCATCCATTAAAAAATATACTATTGCAATCATTTGACCAAAACATGATTTCTTTATTTCATAAATGTTTATATACAAAAGACCTAGTCTTTTCAGTATACTTCCTAACAATCTCCCACTTATACTAAAAGACTATGCTGTCTTTTTCTGTCATCCACTAAAAGGCTACGCTGTATCTTCTTCTGCCATACATCTGATTCCCATCCCCTCAACATGCCGATCACAAGCTTTCGCCTGAAGGGCCTTGGTGAAAGGATCTGCCAGGTAATCTACCGATGCAATCTTGGCGACAACGTTTTCTCCTCTACCTACGATTTCTCGTACAGGGTGGTACTTGCGCTCTATGTGTTTACTTGCTTTGTGGGCTCATGGTTCCTTCGAGTTTGCTACTGCACCTCTGTTATCACAATAAATTGTGATAGTTTCGTGCAAACCAGGAATCACCTTTGAGTCCATCCAGAAGTTTCTGGGTCATACAGCCTCTTGGCTGCCTTAGAAGCTGTTCAGCTTCCATGGTGGAGTTTGACCCAACTTCCCTAAAGTAAACACAAAACCCTTAGGTAGACTTACTACTGTCCCTATCTGATTGGAAGTCTGAATCTGTGTAACCCACAGGGACTAACTTGGCTGACTGGTAACCTAGCATATAATCCTTAGTCCTTCTCAGGTCCTACAAAATATGCTTTACCGCAGTCCAATGTCCCTGTCCTGGATTACTTTGATATCTGCTGACCATGCCCACGGCTATCTGGTCTCGTGCATGGCATACATGAGGCTTCCCACGGCAGAGGCGTAGGGAACTGCCTTCATCTCATCTATCTCCTTTGATGTTTTAGAACACATCTCCTTAGATAGATAAACTCCCTTTCTGAAAGGTAACAAACCTTTCTTAGAGTTTTGCATGCTGAACCGAGCCAATATAGTGTCTATGTATGAAGCTTGGGATAAGCACAACATCCTTTTCTTGCGATCCCTTATAACTTTGATCCCAAGGATGTGACCTGCTTTTCCTAAGTCCTTCATATCAACTATACCCTTACGTCTGATAATACCTTCTTACACACTAGATGCTCTTTGTCTTTTTCAATGAAACCTTCTGGTTGCTTCATATGGATATTTTCCTCAAGACTTCTATTAAGGAAATCCGTCTTGACATCCATTTGCCGTACCTCACAATCCATATGAGCGGCAATAGCTAAAGGAATCCGGATTAGACTTACTGTCCGGCTGTGAAAAGCCCTAAACTAGGTGTCACGATAGGGCTTCAAATTAAAATTTGTATGTTTTATCGAAAACCCACAACGAATACAAAATAAACGAAGTATAGGGGCCTCGAGTCGTGTTTTTCCAAGGACTAGTAGAAACGGTTTAAAACGAGCTTGGGAGTCGTTCTTTTTGGGTTTTCTAATATAAAAAGGGGTTTTTGTGTTTTTCGAGTGAAATGTAAATTAAAATGCACTAAATTTGATGAAATGCCATTGAAATCAAATTATCTCCTAAAATGCAATGCAATTCAAAATAAAGGAATTCAACTTACCCTAGTTATGCTCTTGAGCAACTTATGAAATTCAACGTTAACTTTGCACAGATTGTATGAGACATGGATCAGTCTAAAATCTAAAGACTTTTCATGTGAAACTCAACCTACCACCAATACCATGAATTCAACTTAAACTATGAAGTGCAAACAAGGCAATTCTAATGGGCAACTAGTTCATGCAATTTAAACTTTTCATACCCAATTAGTTAGCAATGAAATCCCTGTTGCTAATACACTACCCTAGCAAACCGACACATGGAAGAAATTCAAACAAATTGGCACGCTACAGTAACAATCAGAATTGAGAAGATTTCAGAAATGGCAGTATCAGAAACGGATTCAGAAACCGAACTCAGCTGATTCTGTGAACTTGAAACTAAAAGCATGAGATTTACTTCAAAAGCATCCTACCTAGCATTAGGAATTGATCTATGAAATCGATTTAACAATTATAGGACCGAGTAACAACACAAAATCAAGATTCAGAAACATATATTTCAGAAATGCAGAGTAAACAGAATTCAGAAATAGAAATCGCATCCTCCCATCCCTTTCTATCGAATTCCTTTAGGCTGGTTGTCAATCAGCTTTTGAATCCATTTGTTGCTGGAAATCCGTCGTCGTGTGGTTTGCTCGTTGTCAGCAACACGCAATCGGCCGGAAAAACCCTTCCCAGCCAAGAACAGAGTGCCGCGCAGCGAGATTGAAAATGCAAACTGGATTTTCTGAATTCTTCGTGCTCCGATCAGATTGATAGTGATATGGAAGCTCTCTACGCTCCTCAGAGAACCCCTCAGCGGAGTCGTGGCGTCTGATTGTGCCGTGA
>NW_027430278.1:0-8510 GCF_044706935.1 Curcuma longa | reverse complement strand
ACTGGAGGCGTACCGCGACCAAGTCATGAGGTGAGCACGCAAGGCGAGGAGCATGTAAAGGCTATAAGTGAGCTCGACATATGCTTAAGAGAACATACCGAGACTAAAGAAGAGTCGGATTTCCTCGTGCCTCAACAAATGCTTATTTTTACTCTTTTTTCCCTTATATCCTCTTATACCCGATGTCAACGTAATCATAAAATATCGCTATCGTATCAGGAACAATTTTATTTTTTTAATGCATGTTACTAAAAAAAACCATTGCATTAAAAAAATTGCAATGCTCTTTCCTGGATCGAGTTAAGCGCTAGAGGGGGGGTGAATAATGCCTCAAGCATTTTTCCCCAATTTCCAAAATTCGAGCGTTCGATTGTTACTATAACGTAAATTAGATTGTAGTGGAAGACTAGTAAAGTAAAAACAAGAATAACACATTTTTTTACTTGGTTCACAGTCGAAGGCTGCTACTCCAAGACCCACAATCTGTGATCATTTTCGTACAAGCAATCCACTAATGAACTTGTTTCCTTACGGAAATAAGTTGTAACGATACAAAGGATAACGATAAAATATAACTTTTATCGTAGTAATAATTCAAAACATAAATAACTCGTTACCCAAACACCGGAGCTTCGTAAATCTTTGTTCTGGTGCAATTCCAGCGTTACGATGGCATGGCTTGGATGGATGTTGTTGCTCGCTCAGGACGCTGTCGGCTTCCCAAGACTTGATCGTGGAAGTATGGTGATGGGAAAGTCTTGAAAAACTGTTCCGGTAGATTCTTGCAGAACAAAAATTTTCTCGGAAACGATCTCAAGTTGCCCTCATAGTCGATCAAACGAAGTTTGATCGACGCATTTAGATCATTGGGCTCTTGTGTTTGGTTTACAGGATCCAATATAAAAAGGGATAATTTAACTTATGCGGAAACATTAAATTATACCTTTCTTCGGACTGTTGCGAAGGATGTGGATGACCCCTCGATCTTCTGCTGTATTCCTCTCCTCTTTCTCGAACGTTGTGTGGGCAACGATCCTTCGAGAATTTCTCCACCAGAATTCTCCTCTCCGATGGCTAGCAAGCTTTCCTTCCTTCTCTTTATCTGGGGAAAAGAGAAGAGGAAGAGGAGGTTGTGGCTGCCGAGAGTTTCGGCCACCAAAAGGTTTGTTTCGTGTGTTCTAAACCCTTTGCAAGCCTCCCCTTTTATAGCTTTAGCCACCTCATAAATTTGGTATGATTTGATCATAAACTTGGTATGATTTGAATCATAAACATGGTATGATTTCAATCAATCCGATCAGAGAATTTGGTATGATTTCGGAAGTTACCAATTCGAACCGAGATGCTTAATCGATCAAGTAATCGATTAAGAATCGCTACTTTTTCTCATTAACCCTGGTAATCGATCAGGTGATCGATTACCAGAGCTTGGTAATGAAGGGTGTGTAATCGATCAGGTGATCGATTACCAAAGTGTGTAATCGATCAGTTGATCGATTACACTGCTTTGTATGGGTTCGAATGCCTAGTTTCTCCACGAATTCATCCAAGGCAGATTCGAGGATTTCCAGAGGCTACAGCAGGGACCTAGAGGAGGAATTGGTTTTGGTCTCCGATGGGCTTAAGCTTCCCATGTTCTTTACCGAACACACAACTTAAGTCCATCAATAATAACTCATTCCACTAGAGAGTTATTATTGCACTACCGCACCAATCCCATATTATAATATGAGCTCCTTCTTACTATAAGTACATTAATCTCCCTGTGTTTAAGATATCGTATGTCCGTCAATTAAATGAGTTACTGACAACTCGAATTTAATCAACTTCTAATCCAAGAGTAGTACCACTCAACCTTATTATCATGCGGACAAGGTCCACCTGCAGGGTTTACATGATAATCCTTATGAGCTCCTCAAGGGGACATCATCAGCCTAGATTATAGGACACAGTTTCCTTCTATAATCAACAACACACCATGTACATAATACTACTTCCCAACTCATCGGGCCTTTTGATCTATCGTTCTAAATCTCACCCTTTGATGAATTAAAGAAGTACATACTAAGTACATGTGTTTGTTATTATATCGGGATTAAGAGCATGTACATCTATAGTAACAGAGGTTTAGTTCGATTATATAGTCAGTATAAATCGAACAATCCTCAGATGGTCCTGCTCAATACACACTTAGTGTACTAGTGTAATTCTATAGTCAAGACAGACTAAGACCAAATTACACTACAACCACTCCAATGGTTTGTCCAATCCATCTTGGTTGTGAACACTGTTTATAATCTATAAGGAACTGATAACATGGTCTTCTGTGTGTGACTCCGCACACCATGTTTATCTACAATATAGATTAAATGGACACTTGCATAAAAACAAATATTGACCAAATGTGATTCTTATTTCAGAATATTTATTTACATAGCTAGGATTCTGGTATACATCCCAACAATTAGGGTTGGGTTTGAATTCTAGGTGACCCACTTAAAAGGCTAACCTGTTAGTGTGGAAGCACTAGCAGATCGAACCAGAGTTTTGATTATGGAACTAGGATCAAGTTAAGTATGTGGTTTGGCTAACCAAGTTGAACTGAGCTTTCAGCAGGAAACAGGTTAAGTCCTAGTGCAGCTAGGCATGAAGTCTTGGCAGAGTCAAAGTGCACCAGGTAAAGTCTGGACTTGGTCAGGAGGACCAAGTTGCAGCAGAAGTCTGGGCTTGGTCAGGAGGACCAAGTTGCAGCAGAAGACTGGGCTGATCAGGAGGATCAGTTGCAGCACAAATCCTGGGGGGCAAAGACAGAGCCGAGCACAAAGTCCAACGAGTCAGGAGGACTCAGTTGGCAGTCAGGTAAATTCTCCCGAGGGGAGTGGGTGAGGACGCGTTCCCAAGAGGAACATTAGGCGTCAGTCTAACCCAGGGTCTCACTGGAGATCCGAAGTTAAGACTTATAGTTGGTTCGATGAACCAACTTAATCCTTTGCATGTTACTATTTGAGCTAACATTTTTTGCAGGAAGGAAAAGTCAGACGAATGCTAACTCCGGACAAAAAGCTGAAAATTCGGGTCTGGAGTCGACTCAGATGGGTTCTGGAGTCGACTCCAGCCGAGTCAGCTGGAATCCGGAAGTCTGCGCGTCGACTTTCCGCCAACTCAGCCTGGAGTCGACTCAGGTAAGGTTTTGAGTCGACTCAGGGTCAAAAACTTATCAACGCTGCTGCCACCGCGACTGGAGTCGACCCAGAAGTCAATCAGAGTCGACTCAGGAAGGATAACGGGCGAAGACGATAGAGTTCTATCTGCCACGCAAGCTGGAGTCGACCCAGATCTGCATCTGAGTCGACTCAGCAAGGCTATATAAGGAGCCCGCGACCAGCAGCCGAGAACTTCACCTCCAACGCCTCCAAACTTCGTTCTCGCGATTCCCGAGCCCTACATTTTCGACGTCGGTGCTGTACCTGCTTCAAGCTACTCAATTTCACACCGAGGCGCCGAATTCTACTTCCGGGGAGCGACCGAGAAAGCCAGAAGTTCGGTAACAAAGAAACTCTGTATTTCAATTTGTTAATACTTGTAATCGAGTTTCTGTATTATTTTCTCGATACACTTGCTGCCGTAAAGGGGCAAGTGCCTTAGTGGATTGCCCAAAGTAAACGGTCAAGGACCGTGGGCCTTGGAGTAGCAGCGTTGCGCTGTGAACCAAGTAAAAATAAAAGTGTTATTTACTTACTGCTTATTTTACGTTTCCGCATCGTTATCATTTTTAGTTTTCGAATCGGTCTAAGATTTATGAAAATCAAAAAGCGTGCAACGCGCTATTCACCCCCCCCCCTCTAGCGCGTATTTCGATCCTACACTCGATCCTCCAAACCGTCTAGACTTCACCAATTCTCTGGTCCTCATGACCGTACTCGATTGAACTTTGGTCATACTTCTCGGTCCTCTAACACTGCATGGGCTTGCACTTAGTGCACTTGACCTGTCAAGTCTTCCGCCTGTTCCTCCAGATCATGACTTATCCTTGCCTAGCCTATAACTAGGACTTTGCCTTTTGCCTAACCATAACTAGGACTTTACCTATGCTCCCTGCACACTAGATCAACATATCAGTCCAATAACACACTTAACTTGAACCTCGTGCCATTATCAAAACCAAGGTTCGATCATCTGGTGCTTCCCGCACCAACAATCTCCCCCTTTTTTATTATGGCAACTCGAGTTTCAAGTTAAGATAAATAATACTAACTTAAGAAACATTTAGAATATGCTAAAAAAAATAGAATATGTCATGCTGTGCAACAAGTGTTAATTCTTACTCCCCCTACTTCCAAGGCTCTCCCTGGACTATTACTTAGTTTAAAATAGACAATATTTTTAAAAAGAAATACATTTTAGTTCTCTCCTCCTCAACTTAATATTACTTAGTTTTGAACAAACTCAAGCAAAATTATCCAAGTTTTTTTGAAATAAAACATTCAATTTTGAGAACTTTGAAAATTTTAAACTTTTTCAAACAGTTTAGAATTTTGAGCTTAAGTTTAAACTTTTTAATTTTCAAATAAGTATTCAAGTTTTTACAAATATTTAAGTCAAAATTTAAACTTAAAACATTTTTGAAAAAAAATTTAAGACTTAACAAAATTTTTGGATACTTAAAAAAATTGGATACTTAAAAACTTTTTCCTTGAAAAAATTAAAAAGAAATTGAACACTTGAAACTCACAATCTCTCCTCTTTTGACATAATCAAAATAATACCTAAAGAGTTTGAGTCCAAGCATTTTAATAAATAAAAAATATATAGACAAAAAAAAATTTTCGAGGAGCAAGTGTCCAATTTAAGTTTTAGCTAACTACTAGAAAGTAGCAGCTTGACCCAGTTAGCCAAGTGTAAGTGTATCATTCCATTAAGCTTTAAGCTTAGGAACACTTAAGCTGTAAGTGTATCATTCCAGTTAGCCAAGTGTAAGTGTATCATTTCGAGGGTCTAGTTTGTAGTCAACGTAATCTGAGTCAGAATAACCTACTAAGTCAAAATTGGTATTTCTGGGGTACCATATTCCAACATCAAGTGTTCCTTTTATATACCTTAAGATTCGTTTAACTGCGATTAAGTGTGATTCTTTTGCGTTGGATTAGTGTCTAGCATATATACCTACTGCAAATAAAATGTTAGGTGGCTTGCAGTTACGTAAAGTAGACTTCCTATTATACTTTTATAGTATTTTAAGTCTACTTATTTTCCTTCTGGGACACTATCAATACTAGTGTTAGTTGCTATTGGTGTTTTTATTTCCTTTGAATGTTCCATTCCAAATTTATGTATTAAGTCCTTAGCATATTTACTTTGATAAATATAGTTTCCATCTTTATTTTGTTTTATTTGTAACCTTAAGAAGAAATGTAATTCTCCTACCCAACTCATTTCAAATTCGCTTTTCATTAATTCTACAAATTCTTTTAAGTATCTTGTATTAGTTGATCCAAATATTATGTCATCTACATAAATTTAGGCTCTGAAGAAGTCTCTTTCTATGATTTTTACAAACAAGGATGGATCGATTTGTTCTTGTTGAAAGCCTTTTGATACTAAGTAGGTTGATAGTCTTTCATACCACGCTCTAGGAGCTTGTTTAAGTCCATATAAGGCTTTTTTGAGTTTGAAGACATAATTAGGATGGTCTTTGTCTTCAAACCCTGGTGGTTGTTCTACATAGACTTCTTCTTTTATGAACCCGTTCAAGAATGCGGACTTAACGATTACAACACCCACAACACACGCATGCAAGATACAACACAATGGTGGAATTGCTGAGAAAATAAAATTTTTCCAGAATAACAAATTTATTCTAAGTATACCTGACGTATGACGCTCAGCGGAAATGACATGTACTAAACAGCTTCCTCGAAGTCTGTCTCTATCGGTGATCCACGCCAAGTTTTATCCGGATAGCTTCTCAAGCACGAGTCAGTTGCTAGTCGTAGTACTAGCCGTCAATCAGCAATGGTGGATACAGAAGAATACCCTAATATCAAAAATGTGTAACAACACACGTTGCGTTCATTTCTGGAGATTCCTAACGATCACCGGTAATCTGATTTTCGGTGATCTCTCAAAGGCACGATGTCGGAACCTTTCCGGTGATGATGGAGACTTCCAAAACTTTGGACTCTGACAGCAAGCAACAGGAAGTGGCAGCAAACAAAGAACACGACAGCAACTACTTGGCCGGTGGCAGCAAGCAACAAGCAAGGCTTTCGGCGTCTTGTGGTGAACCAATAGAAGGAACCTCGATCAGTTGGCTTGGCAAACTCCAGTGACTGGAATCGGAGGGACGACGGCGGCCTATCCTAATCAGGGGGATTGGGCAAAGGAGCAACCGAATCAGAGAACAAGGAAGAAGGAACAAGACTAGGGTTTTTTCATACACAAACCACAGCCGGCAACCTCCCCTTTTTAAAGAAGATGAAGCCAAACCCCTAGATCCTGCCAAGATCCCCTTCCGCATGTGAGTTGATCGAATGCAGTTACCATGATTTCCTTCCCCATCTACACGCGATCCACCGATTGAGATGAGCAAGCATAAGGGAAAGAATCGGATTCCTTTCCTTTCTTCGTTTTGGCCGGATTTGTTGCCTTTTCTTGGGCAATGCACGGTAGTGGAGGAATGAGCAATCGTGCATTTGAGAAGAAACACTGTGCGTTTCTGAACTGGGATCAACCGATTTAGGGTTTTCCCTAAATTGGGTTTAAGCCTGGTTCAGCTTGAACCAGATTTAAGCATGGTTCAACATGGTTCACAACTAAAACTGCCTAATTCTACAACCAAACAAACTCTGATTTGACTCAAACAAGTTTTGTTTGTTTCGTCTTCTCAAGACGAAGCCCATCATAGCTTCTATTGTGCCAAAATGCCTTCCATCACGAACGAAACCAAGTTAGTTCAATCTCTAGTTCAAAATTGATTTATCTAGTTCGATAACCAGAACATTTATGATTTTATTTATTCCGTCTTCATAAGATGAAACCCATCATTTGCCTTTGTTCGGTCTAACCAGATCTCTTTCGTTCTGAGAATCCAATTCTCAAACTCGTTTTAAGTCCTTCCAAAAACTTGTAATACGTGTGACCCAATAGGTTTTCGGTTATGTTGGTCGTCTGTAATTAACCCTTAATTTTGGATCGATCATGAGTGGCACCTAGTAGTATATCATGATCCCTAATTGATCGAAAAATCAACAACTGAGTCCAGAACAATTTCTAAACCCTTCAGCAGCTATAATGAAACGTGTCTCGTTCCTTTCACCGTCTTATACCCGCTTGGTTCAGGACATAGTCTGTGTGTATCAGTCCCCGCTAGGCTGACTACATTACACCTAGCCCAAGCTTGCTTCCTTGTTCTACGGATTCGAGTTACTCGTACACATGTCCGATCCAAGAATACCACATTCTTGACATATGTTGCTTTGGCCAAAGACTTTTAGTAACAATCTAAACAAGCGATCGTAGGGTATACGTCTCTTTTACAAAGAGCGGTAAATTCTCTGTGGGTTATTCAAACACCTTCGGACACTTTAACTTGTACCCAATCATCTCGGGTCTACACTTCCTTGGAGATGCTTGCTTAAGATATCAAAGTATAAGCTTCCGCAACCAAGGTGACTTGAATACCGCAAGTCTAAGGAAACTCGCACTTAAGCTGCACTGAGATCTTCATTAATATACAGAAAGAACCACATGAAGTCTCACAGCAAGTCACTCCAATGAACTAGTTACCTTTAACTAGCATCCACGTTTAACTCTCAACATCCAATGTCTCCAGCTAGTGAGAACTACTACCTGGTAAACCGAGTATAAACGTGCTAGTCTCAACAGAATCAATGACGTCCGTGTTCATTAATTCATTGATTAGGGATAATTTCAATACTTTCATAATTACACATGTAGAGAGACTCACAATTTGTGATCCAATCACAAATTCTCTCATGCTATGAAATGTATTGTGGACATTCAGTGAACAAGTTTAAGATCCAATCAAACATATAAAATATGCACTTAAATAGTAAATTTCTATTTTTCCAATTATCAAATAGGTCTTTCGGTCACTGCCAATCAACCTCGATCGTTTGACGATCATATGTCAGTTTCCGGGAGCTTATGAGGTTTTCAGAGATTGTTCCATCATTGTCAGAAAGAGTTTCCAGTTTTTTATCCTAAATTGGTGGTCAATGATTGACCATCAAAACTTAATCGAGAATACGATTTTCGATGATAGTAAGAAAGCCCTGGAACGATCACGACAAATATTGTTACGAGATTTCCGGAATAAGGCTTCTCTCGAATCGATTGTTATCGATCATCGGTTAGTACCAAAGATGATGACGCGACTCGTGGCTTCTGAAGCCGTCCAGACGAGAGCTTGGTATGGATCACCAGTAGAGACGGGACTTCGATGAGGACTGCTCGATTGATCCTAACACCACCCAACGTCATCATTCGCG
>NW_027430277.1:0-1207 GCF_044706935.1 Curcuma longa | reverse complement strand
CCTTTCTCTCTATTTTTCTAGTTGTAAATGGATTTATACTCGAATATAACTTGAGTATTCTTATTTTGTAATGTACAAAAAGGAGCAGAAAGCCCACTTGAGGATGAAGTTACAAAAGGATGCCGACGACACATGATGACCAAAGGAAGCACTTGGAGAAGTTGTTATCCCTAGGTTGACCAATCGATCTTCTCATTGGCTTGAAAGGATTATAGAATATGGGTCATAACCATGTCACGTTTAAGCTTATATGTTGATATATGATATGTGTGTATGTGATGCATGTTAGATAAATTGTATTTTAATTAAGTCAACACGATATATCTCTATGGTACCACTACTATCTCGATCATTTATTGTTAGATTTGCTAAAGCAAAGCGACATATTTCATCTTGGTAGAGTGCAACAACACAATTGTGATGTCCCGCTATCAAACTTTGAGTGAGATTTAACTAAGTTACCATAATTAGATTGAGAAAAACTTAGAGGCATATCCCAAAAGTAGGGAAGGTTGGGTAAAAGAATAATTATACTAAGTCTTAGGTGATTAGCCAAAGCTAACCCAAGATGATATGTAATGTGAATCTTGATCCTTTATTTTCAAGAGTTGCATAAGATGTAATTGATAAAATATTATCTACCTAATCATACTAAGTCTTGGGCGATTAGCCAAAGCTAACTTAAGGCCAAGGTATGATGTGGATCTTATACCACATGAATTTGTAGCTATTGGGTTAGGAGCTAATAGTGTGGGCAAAATGTATTTGCCTACATCCATGACTAGCCTCTACCAAAGCTCTATGATTTAGTGGGAGCATCATTTAATTAAAGGCTTAATTAAATGATTTAGATATGATACTTATTACTGCATTTTATTATTGTAGATCACCATGTCATCTAACACGTAAAACACTCTCTCTTTGCGATGTGTCCTTGAGAAGGACAAGCTCAACGGAGCTAATTTTCTAGACTAGTATAGAAATTTGAGGATCATCCTTAAACAAAAACAAAAATTGTACGTCCTAGAGCAACCACTTCCTGAAGCACTCGCCATTACCGCCACTCGTGCGGAGAAAGATGCTTACAAGAAGCATCAGGATGATGCATTAGATGTATCATGCCTAATGCTTGCCACCATGAACTCTGAGCTTCAGAAGCAACATGAGAACATGGATGCACATGATATGATTGAGCACCTGAAACAAC
>NW_027430276.1:0-1158 GCF_044706935.1 Curcuma longa | reverse complement strand
GTATAACCTTCTTGTTGTAAGTCTGGCACATCTTCCGTCGGTATGCTGCCAACCTAATAGCTGCAAGTTCTCTGGTTTCAGTAATGAGATCCAACTCTGTGCGTCTTTTGTCACTGTTATCGCTTCCATAAGCAAGGACTCGGCTTGATTCCTCTCCGACCTCTACAGGTATTCTCTGCTTCACCTCCATTAACAAGATGAAAGGGTCATCCTCGTACTGTTTCTTGGAGTTGGTCTAACCCACTGATACAAATCGCTCACCAGGTTGCTTTGTCTTGATAAGGACTTATTTTAAGGCCTCTAACAAGCTTTCTATTAACTACTTCTGCTTGTCCATTGCTTTGCGGGTAGGCCACAGAAGTGAAGGCTTGAACAATCCCTAGTTCTTTGCACCAATCTTGTAACTTGCATCCTTGAAACTGTCATCCATTATCAGATACTAGCTTGCAAGGAATTATGTATCGACAAATGATGTTTTTCCATAGAAACTTTAAAACAACATCTTCAGTGATCCTAGCCAATGGTTCGGCTTCCCACCCATTTGGAAAAATAATCCACAGCTACCAGTAGAAACTTCTTCTGATTAGGTCCAATTGGAAAAGGACCTACAATATCCATTTCCCATTGATCAAAGGGGCAAGAGATAATTGCAGCTTTCAATAGTTCTTTGCCGGCCGATGAGGAAATCTGATGTCTCTGACAATTAAGACAAGCGTCAATCATCCGAGTTGTATCCCTTTGTAAAGTAGGCCAAATTATCCAGCTAGTATTACTTTCCGCGCCAAAGTTCTCCCTCCTATATGATTTCCGCAGATACTCCTTGATGAATTTCTTGCATGACATATTCAGCTTTATTGGGTCCCAGATATTTGAGTAGAGGTCAAGAAAAAGCTCTTTTATATAAATATCTCCGATTAAAGTGAACCAAGGTACATATTTTGTTTCTAACCATCCTAGCCTTACCTTTCAGGCTCAGTCGACAGGTTCCCATACTTAAGAAAGCCAACAATCCAAATCCTCCAATCAGCAACTCATCTATTTCAGTGGCTTGATCAATATGAGCTATTAACTGGTCATGTACTACTGGCTCTTCCTGCTCCCAATTCATCAAACTGCTAGCCAAGCGGCCCCCAACTCATCTGCTTTCTGATTGTCAGC
>NW_027430275.1:0-2801 GCF_044706935.1 Curcuma longa | reverse complement strand
GGAACTCCGAGCCTCAAGCTTGATGATTTTATCTTATGACAGGCCGGAACTCCGAGTGTCGAGCTCGATAACTTTGCCTTACGACAGGCTAGAACTCCGAGCCCCGAGCTCGATGACTTTGCCTTACGACAGGCCGAAACTCCAAGTCCCGAGGTTGATGACTTTGCCTGACGATAGGCCAGAACTCCGAGCCCCGAGTTTGATAATTTTGCCTTACGACAGGCCGGAACTCTGAGCCCCGAGCTTGGTTGCCTTACGACAAACCAGAACTCTGAGCCCCGAGCTCGATGACTTTACCTTACGACAGGCCGGAACTCCAAGCCCTTAGCTCGATGACTTTACCTTATGACAGGCCGGAACACCGAGCACCGAGTTTGATGACTTTGCCTTACGATAGACTGAAACTTTGAGCTCCAGCTCGATGACTTTGCCTTACGACAGGTCAGAACTCCTAGCTCAGAGCTCGATGACAGGCCAGAACTCCGAGCTCAGAGACTTTACCTTACGATGGGCTAGAACTACAAGCCCTAAGCCCGACAACCTGCCCTGTGATAGGCTAGGATACTAATCCACTAAAATCAGAAGTTCACTCAACGGAAGAGAATTCTAAATTCTTACCAACCTGGTTATATGGCAATACCACTCGTGATCAAGGCCCTGGGTTCAATGTGCACTTGTAGGCCTTGTGGTCCCGTTTAGGTACTTGATACTCTACGCTTATAAAACTACCTCTTTTATCTTCTCCTCAAAGTCTTTGTGTTCATACAAGTCTTTCATTACAAGTATAGCACACAAGCCTTTGTAGAAACAGGTCTTGTAGATAGGAAATGCTCAATCAGAATGGAAATAGGTACAAGTCTTAGATACCCGAAGTAGAGCATAACTTAATTGATTAATGCTTTGAATAAAGATCATTACCATCATTCAAGTTTAACAAAAAGGTTACTCAAAACAAACATTGCCTAGCTCAAAAATAAAACCTACACAAAGAATAATAACAACTTTAGTTTTTAAGAGCTACAAAGAGTCGAACTCAATAGTGATAAGTTTAAAGACATATTACAACTTAGGATAATCTTGTCTGTCTGACTCGGGTAAGTTGTCCCAGACTTTGTGGGAGTCCAAGAGCTTAGATCTGATCCCTTAGGTATCAGTTCGGATTGTTGTTGGCGATCTGGATCTCCGTTCTGCGATCCGGATTCTATCCGCCCCGAAGAGCATAGAACCCCACAGAACAAAAATTCTTGAATCCCGCCTTGGATCAATTGACAAAGTCTATAAGGAAGACAATGTCAATCGATCCTTCAGGATCGCCGATTCCTAATTATTATCTACGGTTTCTAAATATTTTGTTCTAGTAAATAAAACTTGCGGAAATTAAATAATTACCAGAACCTTGTCGACCTCGCTGCCTTCCGCTGTATTCCTGTCTTCTTCCTGAACGTTGGGTGGACAACGATCCTTCAGGAACCAAGGAATTGCAAACTGTGATGAGACTTTGGATCTCCTTTCTTCTTCTTGCTGGAACTTGGCCTCTTCTTGTCTCCTAGCCTGGATCCGGCCACCACACCTAGGGGAGGTTCGGCCACCACTATAGAGAGAAGAGAAGGGGCGGTGGAAGAAGAGAAAAGCAAAGGGAGAAGGAAGAGGGAGGCTAAGGGGCGGCGGCTAGGGTTTGGAAGAGGGGCGCCGGCCTCTCTTCTTGTTCCTCTTGTTATGTTCTTGCCGCCCACCCTTAAGCCCCCTTTTATAGTTTTGTGCCCAAGACCAAGCACCCCTTTCTTAGCCAATAAGAAATAATTTTAATTAGAATTAATTCCATGAATTATTTCCAATTATAAAAATTTCTTAAATCTAGGCCTCTAGATTAGCTTGCTTGGTTTCTAGCCGTTAGATCTTTATGGAAATAACAAAAATAATTATTTCCATCTTTATCTAATTATGGCCGGCCATTAAAAGAATTATTTCCATGAATTAATTCTTTTAAAAGGAATTATTTCCATAATTAAAAGAATAAAACTTAACCGAAAAGATCTCATCCATCGGATGCAACTTGATCTCATCTAACGGTTACGTTATAATCTCTTTTAATTTAACTTGATCTCTTCGATCCAATGGCCATGATTCCTTGCTTGGGCGTGTGGTTCAATGAACCAGCTCTGGTTCACCTCGTGAACCGGTTCTTCCTTCCAAAGAGAATTAAAACCGAACCGGATAGATCTCGTCCATCGGAGACGACTTAATCACATCCAACGGTTCTAATCTATTCTCTTTCATTCCTCTTTATTTATTTCGATCCAATGGATGCAACTTGATCTAATCCCACGGATACAAGTTGATCTCATCCATTAACTCATCCTACGGTTGAGAACCAATCTCATCCAACGGTCGAGATTCAATCTCATCCGACGGCTGAGAACTAATCTCATCCGATTGATTGCATCCTTTTGAAGATGTCTTTAGGCTACAGCGGGGACCTCGAGGAGGTATTAGATCTGGCCTTCTGATGGGTTTCGGATCCCGTATTCAACCCCGAATACACACCTACATCCATCAATAACGATCCATTCCACTAGAGGATCATTATTGCACTACCAATCTAATCCCCAAATTACATTTTGGGTTCCTTCTTATTATATTATGCATTGCTCCCCGTGTTTAAGATATCGTATGTCCGTCAATTATCTGAGTTCACTGACAACTCAATAATCGACATCTAGGACCTTGAATAGTACCACTCAACCTCATTGTCAGTCGGACCAAGTCCACTTGCAAGATTTTGACTTGACAATCCTTATGAG
>NW_027430274.1:0-1062 GCF_044706935.1 Curcuma longa | reverse complement strand
TTCCTAATCCGAGCTCCGAGCTCGATGACTTTGCCTTACGACAGGCCAGAACTCCGAACTCCGAGTTTGATGACTTTGCCTTATGACAGGCCGAAACTCCGAGCTCAGCGCTCGATAACTTTGTCATACGACAGGTTGGAACTTCGAGCTCCACGCTCGAAGACTTTGCCTTATAATAGACCAAAACTTCGAACTCCGCGCTCGATGACTTTGCCTTATGATAGGTCGGAACTCCGAGCTCCGGGCTCGATGACTTTGCCTTATGACAGGTCGAAACTCCAAGCTCCATAATCGATGAATATATCTTATGATAGGCCGGAACTCCGAGCTCTGCGCTTGATGACTTTGCCTTACGACAGGCCAGAACTCCGAGCTCCGCGCTCGATGACTTTGCCTTATGACAGGCCAGAACTCCGAGCTCCGCGCTCGATGACTTTGCCTTACGACATGCCAGAACTCTAAGCTCCGCGCTCGATGACTTTACCTTACGACAAGCCAAAACTCCGAGCTCCGCGCTTGATGACTTTACCTTATGACAGGTCAAACTCCGAGCTCAGCGCTCGATGAATTTGCCTTATGACAGGCCGGAACTCTGAGTTTCGCGCTCGATGACTTTACCTTGCGACAGACCAGAACTCCAAGCTCCACACTCGATGGCTTTGCCTTATGATAGGCCGGAACTTCGAGCTCCGCGCTCGATGACTTTGCCTTACGACAAGCTGGAACTCCGAGCTCCGTGCTCGATGACTTTACCTTATGACATGTAACGCCCGCCCTTACGTGGGCCCTCGACGGACGCTACAGTTCTCTTAACTTATTTCATTCATTTTATACATTTCGTTTAAAACTACTATCATATACAAACTTAACTTAACTAAGCATGCAGCGGAACAAGTGATAATTTAAAACAGTTCATATATAATAGTAGGGAAACATGATAAACTAACCTAGGTTGCATTTCAATTCTAGGTTATCAAATTCTAAACATGAAAATGAAATAACTGTCAGGTATTACTAATACAAGGTAAATAAAATATCATTTAATCATGCAAGGCTAATTGC
>NW_027430273.1:0-7088 GCF_044706935.1 Curcuma longa | reverse complement strand
ATAAAAACATTTGATGGTGGCTTAATATAAGTTTCTCTTTTCTCTCCTAACCTCACAGCTCGATGACTTTGTTCCGAGCTAACAGCTTGATGACTTTGCCTTACGACAAGCCAGGAGCTTCCGAGCTCACAGCTCGATGACTTTGTTTCGAGCTGACAGCTCGATGACTTTGCCTTACGATAGGCCGGCCAGGCTCGATGACTTTATTCCGAGCTCACAGCTCGATGACTTTGTTCCGAACTCACAGCTCGATGACTTTGTTCCGAGCTCACAGTTCGATGACTTTATTCTGAGCTCACAGCTCGATGACTTTATTTCAAGCTCACAGCTCAATGACTTTGCCTTACGACAGCTCAGAAGCTTCCGAACTCACAACTTGATGACTTTATTCTGAGCTCACAGTTTGATGACTTTATTCAGAGCTCACAGCTCGATGACTTTATTCCGAGCTCACAACTCGATGATTTTGCCTTACGACAGGCCAGGAGCTTCCGAGCTCACAACTCGATGACTTTGTTTTACGAGCTCACAGTTGATGACTTTATTCCGAGCTCACAGCTCGATGACTTTGCCTTACAACAGCCAGGAACTTCCGAGCTCACAGCTCAATGACTTTGTTTCGAGCTCATAGCTCGATGACTTTGTTCCGAGCTCACAGCTCGATGACTTTATTTCGAGCTCACAGCTCGATGACTTTATTCTGAGCTCACAACTCGATGACTTTATTCGATGACTTTGACTTTGCCTTACGACAGGTCAGGAGCTTCCGAGCTCACAGCTCGATGACTTTGTTTCTTAGCTCACAGTTCGATGACTTTATTCTGAGCTCACAGCTCGATGACTTTGTTCTGAGCTCACAGCTTGATGACTTTGCCTTACGACAAGCCAGGAGCTTTCGAGCTCACAGCTCGATGACTTTGCCTTACGACAGGCCAGAAGCTTCCGAGCTCACAGTTCGATGACTTTGCCTTGCGATAAGTAGGATTTTTGATAGCTTGAGGACTTCGCCTTACAACAGGTCAGATTTCTAAGCTCCGAGCTCGACGGCTTCACCTTATGACAAGTACACGACACCTTACATTCATACTTCGTAAGGATATCTCTTACACCCCTTTCTGTATAGTTTTTTTTGTCATCTGTATACCTATTTGGGAAATAGCATCACTCATAAGGAAGGGTTGATTGACATGAAAAGCAACACCACAAACAACACCCAAAAAGAAACCATAAGAAACCACCCAATGAAGGTATTGTTGATAGAGAACATATTTGAACCGCGTCGAAGCAAAGACGGTTAGATCAGGGAAAACTCCGAAATTAGATACTCAAGTCCATAAAAAAGTAGTGATCTCATCCAACACTAACTGTGCAATTGCTACGCAGTATAAAATAAAATGTAGAAATAAAAGGCCTAAGAACATTACATAAGGGAGTTTCCAAGTTCAATAAGATTCATACATCATATAAAGAGATTGTTAGTCCTGCGTCTCCAACTCCAACAAACTGTCCCAAACTTTTTGAGGATCTGAAAAACTCAGGTCGGCCCTTTCAGGAAAGCTAGGGTTCACTGACGAAGATAGTGAAGAAGAAAGGCATCAGGTTTAAACCAAACGGCCTCCACCGATGCAGATCAAATCAAGAGACGAGATAAGTTAGTAAATAAGTCAAAAAAGCTTACAGTGATGACCTCGATTAATATAAGCCAGGACAGGATTAAGAAGGGCTAAAGGGGTTTAACGCTTTAGGCTCGACTCAAGTCCAGTCAGTCGGACTCCACCTCCTTCGACTAGGTCTAGGTCGGGGGGGGCTTATTATGATCTGGCAGGGATAATCAGCGATTACGTGGACTTCGGATACGATAGGAGATATGGAAAAAAGAAGTGAAAATAAGCATTCATCAATTTAGGAAGCCTCGATCTCTCTCTCCCCTGGCCTCAGTATAAGTCCTTAAGCATTGTGTCGAGCTCTCTCGACCTCGATCGGTTTCCTTAAGCATTGTGCCGAGTTGTTGCCTCAATCCCTACACGCCTCCCACCTGATTTCAGTATGCTTCTTCAAACATGTGCCGAGCTCTCTGACTGGCTCCAACCGATCTCTTTGTCATCTCATGACTTGGTCCACAATCTTTACATATTTCCCACTTCATGCGTTGACCTCAGAATTTGGTCCCAGACAACACTTGTCGACCTCATGAATTGGTCCCAACATCATGTGCTGACTTCATGACTTGGTCTCAACACGATCTCTACAGATCAACTTCCTGCATGCGATATTTATTGAAGACTTGATCGTTCCGCCTAATCCGGAGAGGATATAACCGATTCTTCCGTAAAAATAAAAATGCACTCTCAAATATTTAGCAGGGACGAAATCTTCCAAAGCTAAACGAGTATATGAGAATATTTCTAAACGAATGCTAATATTTCGGAGATCAATTACTATAAAAAAGTAATTCATGCTCATGGATACAGGTACGCACATATATCGTCCTTAATTTCTTCAAGCCTGTAAACTATTTGCGCTAAATCCTAACTTGAGCGTCGGAGTAGCTTGCCAGGACCCAACTCCGGCGCTATTCTAACCCTCTTTCTGAGTGTTTTTCAAGACCTCTCATCTCTTCTAGATAATTTTCTTTGGAGAGCATGCACGTCGATCAAATCTTGAATCAATATTTGTACCATCCATGATGTATCGATCGGAACAGTAAGTATGATAACTTGTGGAGGAACGAAAGCACGACAACAATTAATGATGTAAAAATGACGATAAAGAAGAAGAAAGATGGAGAAAGAAATAAAATTCAAAGAGAAATAATCTAGTGCAATATTAAATATATTTTTATGAAAAATTTTAAACATAAAAAATTCTCATATGTCCAAATTTTAAAAATATTTTTATAAAAAAATAAATTACTAATAAGCATGACCAATAAATATTTTTAATTCAATTAAATCTAACTTTGATTAGTAAATCAAATTTTGATCAATAAAAAATTAAAAATTATCGAACAAATCCAATTTTAATCAAAAATTATAAATTACAAATTAAATCCAATTTTGTCTAGTAAAAAATTAAAATTACTACTCAAATTAAACTTTAGCTAGAAATAAATTTAAAATTATCGCCAAATCTAACTTTGGTCAGAAAAAATTTAAAATTACTAGTCAAATCTAACTTTGGTCAGTAAAAAATTTAATATTATAGATCAAATTTAAATTTAGCCGGGAAAAAAATTTAAAATTATCGATCAAATATAACTTTGGTTAGTAAAAAATTTAAAATTTCTAGCCAAACCTAACTTTGGCTCGTAGAAAATTAAAAATTATCGGTCAAATTTAACGTTAGTAAGTAAAATAATTATAATTACCGACCATCACTACAAAAATACTGCATTTTTGCGACGAACTTTAACGACGAAAGCAATTCGTCGCAAATTAGGGATAAATTTAGCGACGAAAAATGCATTTGTTACTGATTTCCGACGAATTTGGAATTTTTCGTCGCAACCTTTTGCGACGAGCTGTTTGCAACAGAAAATAATTCGTCGCCAAATTCGTCGCTAACTATTTTTACGACGAAAATATTTAGTTTTTTCGTCGTAAAATTCATCCCAAATGTGCAGTATTTTTGTAGTGCATGATTCATTTTTAGCCGGTAATTTTAAATGTTTACAGACCAAACTCATTTTGGATGAAAAAAATTCATCGATAATCTCATCTTTTCCAGTAGTGTGTCAGGACTTTGTCATTATCTAACATCTGACCAATCTTGTGTTAGTGTGTGCACCTATGTGCCAAGACACTCGTATGTATTTGTGGATAATTATTTTATAAAGTTAAGTATTTATCGTTAATCATTTACTTTTCTGTATGTATGTTATTGATGATAAAGTCCCACGGATTAATGGTTATATTAATCTGTAAATAGTCCTTGATCAGATAAATATCTAGAGGGGGCATAGATATCTAGATCAACGCTGAGTATGACTAGGTCGAGATAGACCGATGGATGGATATCCAAGTTGTACTTGGGGGTGCCTCAAGTTAGAGGTACACTGGACACGACCCGCTCAAGAGGAGACCACATATTAAGCATCATTGGTCAATCCTCTTATGAACGAGTGTAACTGATCTTTTGACTGTTGATGCAGTCTAACCCTAGTCAGACCCGAGTCTGACTCGAGTCAGACCTGAGTCTGTTTTGATGTTTGACAAAGATTAATTAGATCAACTAATCATGATTTAAGTTTAGCTTTACCTGGTTGAATTTGAGTTAGGAAAGTTAAGTTGAAGGTCGCCCGGGAAATTGACGACTTGCCCGGGATACCTGGTTTCTAAATAGATTTCTTAGCTCCTGGGTTGATTGGTGAGTTTCCCGGGAGAATACTATTTTGACCGAGAGAAAACTTACCCCGGAAGGTTTAACCGGGAGAGAAGAGGTTGCCCGGGAATAGGTTCCACTGGCAAGCTCTTGCCCGGGAAGAAAGATAAACTTAACTAGGAAAGATGAAACCAAGTGAAGGTCTCACTGGCCGGGTGAGTATCACGGAGAAACTACCCTGGTCATATAATACGTATTCAGGCTTGGCCGGGAGATGGATATCCTAGCCGGGCATATAATGTTGAGTTTACTTTGACCGGGAGAAGTTGGGAATGGTTCACACTGACATGGTCGGGAAATGTTTATATTGATCTGACCATGATCAATCTGGTTAAAAGAAAGTTTTGTCCAATATCTAGAAAAGGTTGACCGGGATGTTGACCATGATCTGAGTATAGAGCCGGGAGAAGGTTTCGGAGTTTAGTTAAATAAAAAGAGAGGTCTCCCGGGAATGGGAGCTTCCTCTAATTCATTCTGTTTAGGAGGAAAACTTGCCCGGGAAAGGTTATCCTGGTCAGGAAACATAGAGCCTGTACCGTGGTTTGAAGGAAGACTTTCATCCGAGAAAAGGAGTTAAGGATGTCCCCCGGGAGTTAAAGAATACCTATGGAATAGATCCTATGGAGGGTTTGCCCGGGAAATAGGTTATCATGGTAGGAATCAGTGAGGCCGAGTAGATGGGAACAATGGCCGGAGAAAAGAAATGATAGCCGGGAAAACAGGAGAAAGGGAAGAAAAAGAAGAACAGCTGAAGAAACCAGCTGCTCTGCTGATCGACCACATGGTCGATCAGCTGAGCTTGATCGACCACTGGTCGATCAGCTTAGCTGATCGACCAGCTGGTCGATCAGATATGCCTGATCGACCAGCTGGTCGATCAGATAGCCTGATCGACCAGCTGGTCGATCAGCCTTAGTGATCGACCAGCTGGTCGATCACCAAATCTTGCCTGACCTTTGGTTCACCCCCCTGATTCCTTCGTGAGTTGATTTCTGAGTGAATTCTGGAGGTCTGAGAAGTCGATCTTGATCGGGAATTTGGTATTTATGAATCGGAGAAAGCTTTCATAGTTCTCGACCGAGTTGGTCTAGAAGAAGCCTTGGTGGCTTAGGACCGAGATAGCCGAAGAACTTGGTGTTCGTAGGCGGATGGAGAGAGCTTTTGTAGCTTATCTCCGTTTTGGTCCAGAAGGAGTCTTGGTGACTCAGGACCGTAGAGAACTTGGTGCTCGGGTGAGAATGGAGGAAGCCTTTGTGGCTTGTCTCCGAGATGGTCCAGGAGGAGTCTAGGTGACTCAGGACCGTAGAGCTTGGTGCTCGGGTGAGAATGAGGAAGCCTTTGTGGCTTGTCTCCGAGATGGTCCAGGAGGAGCCTTGGTGGCTCAGGACCGGATTGGCCGGGAGCTTGGTGCTGATGGCCGGGAGCCTTGGTGGCTCAGTCCGAGAGAGCTTTGGTAGCTCGGCTCGGGACCGTGAGCTTTGGTAGCTCGACTTCAGGGAGCCTAGGTGGCTCAGAACCTGATTAGGCCGGGAGCTTGGTGCGAATGGCCGGGATGGTCCGAGAGAGCTTTGGTAGCTCGGCTCGGGACCGTGAGCTTTGGTAGCTCGACTTCAGGGAGCCTAGGTGGCTCAGAACCTGATTAGGCCGGGAGCTTGGTGCGAATGGCCGGGATGGTCCGGGAGAGCTTTGGTAGCTCGGCTCGGGACCGTGAGCTTTGGTAGCTCGACTTCAGGGAGCCTTGGTGGCTCAGAACCTGATTAGGCCGGGAGCTTGGTGCGAATGGCCGAGATGGTCCGGGAGAGCTTTGGTAGCTCGGCTCGAGACCGTGAGCTTTGGTAGCTCGATCATCAGGGAGTCTTTGTGACTCAGAACCTGATAAGTCCGAGAATGCTTTGGTAGCTAAGCTCGGACATGACTGTTACATTGCTTTCTTTCATACTGTCCTGATATTGGAATGTTCTAATGCTACTTTTGAGTGTGCAGGTATACAGGACAGGTATGGGAGAAATATTTCAAATGAACAGTGGAAGTTCCAAGGCAATCTTCGAACAGTCTTTTCTGCAAAAAGGATTACAGGTAAACGGCGCACGCAAGCTGGTAGCAGTACCTGCGGTTGGCAGGGAAGGGTGGCTGCAGCTTTTGGCAGAAGTCCGTTGGGCACTGTAATCGAGGATGCAGGTCTATAAAGATGTTGAAGAGGCGCTGAGGAACATAACTTTTGAACGTTTATTCTTTGAAGTGCTGTTCAGAAATCTTGAGCTCAAACTGCTAGTCGAAGCTAGAGGAAGAAGAAGAGCAACGTCCTGGTTTTGGAGAGACAGGCTTGAGTTGCAAGCGGTCTTTGTTGTTCTTCTCATTCTTAGTCTTTGACGCATTCTTTAGTTCTCCTTTGTCTTGTGCTATATTTCATATCTGTTGAGACAAATCTGTGGAGAGGTTCCTCCACCGAGAAGGAGAAAGTTTCTAGCCGGTGTTACCGGGGTTTGATCTGCCGAAAGATCAAGGAGTCGTCCACCTTACGGACACGCCGAGGAGTAGGAGCAAGTTATCTCCGAACCTCGTAAATCCTTGTCTTAGCTTGCTGATCTTCATTTGCCTCTGATCAAGTTGATTATTTCCGCTGCGTAACCAAAGATTAAGCAAGAAAAGCAAAAAGGGTGACGGCTATTCACACCCCCCCTCTCTAGCCGTGTTCAAGAGATCCAACA
>NW_027430272.1:0-11576 GCF_044706935.1 Curcuma longa | reverse complement strand
TATATATATATATATATATATATATATATATATATTATGTATTGTATCAATGGAGAACTATACAAGAACTTAAAGTGACAATATGAAATTATGATCCATTCTAATTTCTTGGCTTCTTAATTAAAATTAAATTCATGCACATCTTTTCTGATTACCCACTTATTTTTTAGCTAACTATCTACATTCTTTGGCCTCTAAGTTTGCAGGCACAGACTTGATACTACCTTGGCTCAGTTTTTCTTTAGAGTTGCTAAGAGACTTTGATATGTTGATTTCTGATTTGGTTACTTTTGTTTGATAGTACTTTATGTCATGGTATATGTACAGGTGATTGTCCATAAGACTTAATAAAAGGATGTATGAACTTTTATTCTGGTTATTCTATTTATAATGTATGGATGATTCTTGTATTGATTCTTTTATTACATTGTCATCAAGTGAGGTACCTCATGATGTGCGGAAACGACACCTCCGGGGCATGATAGTCGTGGCACCAATCGTGTCTCAACGCTTTACAATGGGGGGAACATTTATAATGGCCAGTTAGACGTTGAGCGGGACTAGTAATGATAGTGTCTGCATGTGCGTGGCAATGCGCTTGGATTTTGTTAGGGAAGGCAGACTTTTCAAAAAGGTTCCTTTTAATATATATATATATATATATATATATATATATATATATATATATATAATGTTTTTTAATCCTTCCCTTGCCTGATCTCGCTGCTAGCAAATGAAAGTTTTTTAAGCTCGTGAGAAGTGATGCTTGGGAAAATGAGCCCAACCATGTCAATAAATCTATGCATACCTACTTCTTGGTAATATCAGCATGCAAGGTACATGGCAGGTGGAGCATGTTGGTTCCCGACCGCCCAAGCACATTAGCTTGGCTATTTAGGCATTTGACCACCTGAACATCTCGCTCGCCTCATCAGCTTATATAACCCGAGTTCCCCTATTGACTCAGCAGACCCAAATCCTCCATGTGAGTCGACACTTGAGGTCTCCATACAATATGACACTTAACTTCCTTAAGATAGGCCAAACTTGGCTATTTGGGTTGGCGTTCATCCTAACCTTTGTCGAGTTGACCATGCTTGAGAGTACTAGAGCCCCTTCATGCATTGATCTGTAGTCTGTAACAACTGAGTAACTAACACCTTAAGGGAAGAATGTGTTGGTGCAATTTTGCCCCAAGTGATTTAGATTTTAATGTTTGGCTAAATCAGTTTAAGTTAGACAATATTTGTGATCTGATATGTGTGACTTGAGTTCACAGGAAAGTCCAGGTTGGAAGACTTGGCAAATGGTGAAGTCCCGGAGGCGCGGCCTCTTGGCAAAAGGTGAAGTCCCGGAGGCGCGACCTCTTGGTAAAGGATGAAGTTCTGGAGGCGCGGCCTCTTGGCAAGGGAAGACTTAGCACGACGAAGCCGATGGAAACGTCTCAAGCTAGTGCAAGGAAGTGCACGAGGCTTGTGGAAAGCGTTTGAAGACTTGATTCAAGGCTAAGGGGTGAAGAATAAGCTAAAAGGGAAGTTTTCAGCTTGAGCAGTCGACTGACACTGCCAGCAGCCAACTGGTGATTGATCAGAAGCACATATAAGTGAACTCAAAAGCATTAGTCGACTGGCACTGTAGCTTCAGTCGACTGGGGCTAAATAGAAAGTTCAGTCGAGCGAAGCAGTTGACTGGTATCAGTCGACTGGCGTTGGAGCAGTTGACTGATAGACTACCGTTGGGTGACAACTGGCCAATTAAATGTGAATTAAAGAGCCGTTTGAAGCCCATCAGTCGACTGACCTTAATGCTTGCTTCTTTCATCTTTCTGATTACTCTTTGATATTGTAAAACTCTCCATATTCCTCCTTAAAACCCAACTACATATCTTGTACGAGGAAGAGAGCTCTTTGTAAAGGTTTCTCCGCCTTCGAAGCTTGCTTTGAGAAGGAGGTTTCTTCATAGTAGAATCGTCGGCTGTGTATGTGGATCCTTGGATTAGTCACCTCGTTGAGGTGGATACCAAGTAAATCGAACGGGTTAGCGATTGGAATTTTCTTTCTTGTTTTATTTTGCTTCCACTAACATTTTCGCAGGCAAGATCGAAAAATCGCTATTCACCCCCTCTAGTGAACGCACCGATCCCAACAAGTGGTATTAGAGCGAGGTTCACTCCGGAAGAACCAACGCTCAACCGGAATCATTAATGGCGTTTCAAGAGGGATACAGCACCGCACGACCGCCTTACTTCGATAGCAACGATTTCACATATTGGAAAGGTATGATGGAATACTATTTGATGAATGACATTGACATTTGGTTTAATGTTATAGATGGGTTCGAAAAACCCAAGGATGCATCTGGAAAACCTCTTCCTACAAAAGATTGGTCAAAGGATATATGCAAGAAGGCACAAGCGAATGCGAAAGCCACAACAACCTTGCAATGCAGACTCTCCAAAGAATAATTGAGCAAGGTTGGTCCATTCGATTCGGCCAAGAAATTATGGAAAAAGCTCATTGAACTCAATGAGGGTTCAAGCGAATCAAGGCGAGCCAAAAGAGATTTATTTGTGGGTCAACTCCAATCATTTTCAATGAGGACCAACGAAAATGTGAGCCAAATGCACGGACGGTTCAAGGAGATTGTAAACAGGCTCCACATCATAGGTGAGAAGTGTTGGGGCAATTTTGCCTCAAGTGATTTGGATTTTAATGTTTGGCTGAATCAGTTTAAGTTAGGCAATGTTTGTGATCTAACATGTGTGACTTGAGTTCACAGGAAAGTCCAGGAATAGAGTCTTGACATTTGGTGAAGTCTCGGAGGCGCGGCCTCTTGGCAAAGGATGAAGTCTCGGAGGCGAGGCCTCTTGGCAAGAGAAGACTTAGCACGACAAAGTTGAGGGAAATGTCTCAAGCTAGTGCAAGGAAGTGCACGAGGCTTGTGGAAGGTGTTTGAAGACTTGTGTCAAGGCTAAGGGATGAAGAAGAAGTTGAAAATGTAGTTTTCAGCTTAGTCAGTCGACTGACCTTGCCAGCAGTCGATTGGGGTTGATCCGAAGAACACACAGCCAAGTTCAGAAGTATCAGTCGACTGAAGTATGAATTCTAGTCGACTGGTGTCAAACAGAAAGATCAGTCGAGAGGTACAGTCGACTGGTGTTGGAGCAGTCGACTGATAGACTACCGTTGGGTGACAATTGGCACATTAAATGCGTATTAAATAGCCGTTGAAGCCCATCAGTCGACTGGCCCTAGGATCAGTCGATTGGTGCACGAAATTTTATAAAAAGAGCGGTCAACGTCGCAGAAAAATAACACTTTATTCTTTCATCTTCCTGACAGCTCTCTGACATTATAGAAACTCTTTCTCTTCCTCCTAAAACTTTACTACAAATCTTCTATGAGGAAGGAACTCTGTTGTAAAGGTTTCTCCGTCTTCGAAGCGTGCTTTGAGAAGGAGGTTGTTTTATAGTGGAATCGTCGGCTGCGTGTGTGGATCCTTGGACTAGTCACCTCGTTGAGGTGGATACCAAGTAAATCGAACTGGGTTAGCATTTGATCTTGTTCTCTCTTATTGTTATTTGTTTCCGCTAACTATTTCGCAGAGAAAGATCGAAAAATGCTATTCACCCCCCTCTAGCGAACGCATCGATCCCAACAAGAAGATCGACAACCGCGACCTAGTGAGGTATGTCTTATAAGCTTTTCCCCGAACCACTCTATGGACATCAATGATCAATGCTTATAAAGTATCAAGGAACTTGTCTACTGTAAAATTAGATGAATCATTTTGTGAGTTTGACCTACATGAGCAAGCTAACTTGTCCACGAAAAAGAAAGGTATTACTTTATTTATAGAAAAGAAGGACAAGAAGAAAAAGAAGGAGAAAGAAGAATCATCCGAATTCGAGCAAGAGTCCTCCGATAGTGATGAAGAGATGACGACCAAAGAGATGACACACTATGTCAAAAAGATGATGGGGAAGTCAAGGAGGTTCACCAGAAGAGATGTCAAGAAGATGTTCACACCACTCCAAGGTAAAATTCAAAGTTCGAATTATAATCCTAACGTGACTTGCTATGGATGCAACAAAAGGGGACACATTAAGCCAAATTGCCCGGATCTAAAGAAGAAAGAAGACTCAAAAGAAAAGAAGAAGGATAAAAACAAGAAGGAGGTGATGGTTGCACAAGCTACATGAGACACCTCAAGTAGTGAATCTTCGGATGACGAGGAGGAGTCGTGCCACATTACCCGGCACATGGCACTCATGGCACAAAAGGATGATCAATATACATCAAGTGAAGAGGAAGAATCAAGCGGAGATGAATCCTTCTCAAGTAAGGATGAGGTAATGGACAGTGCCAAACAAAAGCTTCTTTTTCGTACAATTGCTTATCTTAAGAATGCTTTAGTTAAATCAAAGTCTAAAATCAAAGTATTAAAAGAAGAACTTAGAACCACTAGGAATACCGACTTTGATCATCATCATTTATGTGAAGAAAATGAAAAACTGAAAAATAAAATTGTTGGACTAAGGAAATGTTTAGAGAAGTTCACTCTAGGGTCTAAAAACCTTGACATGATTCTAAATAGTCAACGGACGATATACAACAAGGCTGGAATAGGATATAGACCTAAAAAAGTATCTTATATTTCATTAGTAGGTAGACAAGGGATGTTAAACAAATCACCTAAGGACAAGGTTAGACAAGCTTGGGTTCCTAAGAAGTACTTGTAAAATGTAAGTGAATCAAACTTTTGGGTTTCAAAATGTGATGTATTTTATGTTGTTTAGGTGAGAGAGAAGAAGGATACAAGCATGTGGATTATGGATAGTGGATGCACTACAACAAATTTGACTTTCCGCAGCACGCCATTAACGGCACACATCTATAGTGTGCTGTTAATAATAATTTTTACAGTACACATAAGCAAGTGCGCTGCGGATCATATATTATTAAAATTAACAGCGCGCGTATAACCGTGCGCTGCGAATAATATTTTTTACAACGTTCAAAAATTATACGTTGTTAATAGAGGATTAAAAAAATAGCATTGGCAGTGCGCATAAATTATACGCTATTAAAAATATATTTAAAAAGTTTTTTTCTTTTTCCCAGTCGGCCTTTACACGCACGCCTTAGGCCTTAGGTTTTTTCGCGAGACTCCCCCGTTGTTCTTCGCGACGAGACTCCCCCCTCCGACCGCTATCGCTCGCCCTCGCCCGCGCGCTCTGCCGGCCGCGCTCGGTCTCCCGACCGGCATTGTTTCGCGAGATTCCCCCCCGACCGTCACTCCTCCCGTACTCGCCCGGTCGGCCGTCACTCCTCCCGCGCTCGCCAGCCCGTCGAGTTCTCCACCAGCGCTCGCCCGCCCGCCCGCCCGACCGACCGTTTGTTACTCCTCCCGCGCCTATTTCCTCCCCTTGCAGCGGCAAGCAGAGGTAAAATGTTGTTTTAGTATTTTAGGATCTGTGTTATTTTATTTTAGGGTTCATTTTGTGATGTTAGACCTTGAGATTTCATCTTTCTTCTTGTAAAAGTTCAATGCGTAGAACTATTTCACCTGTCTCTCTTCAACGAATGGGGCAAGAGAAATGCATGAAGCAACCCCTAAAAACAACCACAACAGGTTGCAAAGCATCGGTTAGTGAATCAAACTGCTACCTTTCTGCAAATCTTTGTTCTTCTCGTAACAATTTTTACTAATACACTCAGTTACCCAGTGGATTTGCTCATGTGGAGAGATGTACCCAAAACAACATTAGTTTTTGGTCTTGGAACATTTATTCTGGTATCATCTTCCTACGCCAGGGATCTAAATTTCAGGTGGGAAGCCAAAATAGACTCTAATCACAAGTTCTAAGAGATTCACGTGGCTAATTTGTTTGCGTGTTCTTCATCATGCAGCTTGATTTCAGCTACTTCTTATCTTGGCCTCATCTATCTTGCATTGATTTTCTTCTACAAGTCCATCTTGCGTAGGTAACTCCCAATGTCTGTCTAACACGCCATGAATTACCACTTCCCTTCTTTGTTTTGGTCACAATTTTAACTTTGTGACAGAGGAGAGTTGGAGTATGATGAAAGGGACGAGAGGTACATGGTGGGGGAAGAAGAGGCAATTTGGATCCTAAGGCTGCTTCTTCCTTACCTAAATGAAGTTTAAGATGAGGGCCCTCTTCTCTGGAGACCCTGCAGCTACCACGAAGGCGAAACTTGCTTTTTCCTTTTTTTTCTCTTTGTTTATCTTTTACTATTCTTCTATGATTGATGAATTTGTTTGATTGTAGCAGATGGCTGTGCTGTTGTTTACCACGGCCAAGTGTGGAACCTCCATCACCATTTGGACCCTTTCAAAGCTGAGTAAGTTCTGGCTTTGGATAGAATAGTCACAAAAATCCTCTTCACCATGCATTGTGATCGACAAACTGAAGCTTCACATTCCTATGCAGTTTTCTTTGTGGTCTTCACTGCTCCAAAAATCTGCACTTCTTTTTCCACTCAACTGTTGAAATTTGGTAAGTGAACTGTGAAACTGCTTAATTTTGCCGATGTTTATGCTAGAATAGGACCTCGTTGTGTCTATCAGTTTTTTTTATCTTTCTGCTGCGTTCAATGAATTCCTGAAGTGGGTTTAAAGTTTCTCCTTTGTCCTTTTTCACGTGTACTGAGGTAAGTGAAGTAACCAGGAAGCATATTAGCTGTAACCCGAACACAAGGTAGAAGCCAAACGTTTCACAAGGCAATTCACTTCAGAGTAAGGTCAGGCCTAAATGCTGCCCTTTGAGTGAAACCTTGAATATATGCTTCTAAAACACACATTTTTAATGTTTCAGTTATGTTTCTTTGGGGTGACTGATTCGTGCTGAACTTTGATACTTCAGTTGCTAGATTTGATTAAACAGAAAATAATTGCTTTATGATTTATTAATAATTATGGTTGCAGATTTTTATCTTCCCTTTGAACTAATTTCAATAATTCTTTTAGTTTCCTTGATAGGTGTAATTACTATGGCTCGCCAATAATAAATATAGTTAGAATAAAAAAAATTAGAGTTATAAAAATTTTAAATATGAAATTAAATATAAATATGAAATTAAATATATAATATAATAAAATCAAAAGGTTTAATAATTTTAGTTAAATTTGTTTACTTTCTTTTGTTTTGTAATTATAACTTCTAGTTAATTGAATCCCTTGAATTGTTGATATTAAAATGAATTGAGATTGATAAGGAGTTAGTCAATGATGTTCGAGCATGTACTTTTTTTGAGTGTCTATTTATTTGCTATTGGTCTCTATGGATTGATCACAAGTCGAAACATGGTTAGAGCACTTATGTGTCTTGAGCTTATACTAAATTCGGTTAATATTAATCTCGTAACATTTTCTGATATATTTGATAGTCGACAATTAAAAGGGAACATTTTCTCAATATTTATTATAGCCGTTGCAGCTGCAGAAGCTGCTATTGGACTTGCTATTGTTTCGTCGATTCATCGAAACAAAAAATCAACGCGTATCAACCAATTGAATTTGTTGAATAATTAATTAAAATTATCATGATCATATACTAAAAAATTAGTTATTATATTTCTATATTAATTAGATAAATAATCTATAGATATAGAAATAAAATATAAATAATAATATAAATAATATAATATATATAATATATATAAAATTAAATAAAAATAAAAAAATATAAGAAAAATATAAGATTAATATTATATATATATAACGTGTATATATAACAAATATGTAAAATATATAGTATATATAATAACTAAGAAACTATAATATATGATATATATATATGAAATTTGATTCAATATCAAATTGATTTAATTTGACTATTTTACTAGATTAGTAAAGTATAATTAATACTAAACTAATTTATAATAATCTAAATTTAATTAAATCTAAATAATTTAATTTTATTTAGATTTAATTTTAGATATTTATATATTGATTTGAATATCAATTTATTTTGTTGGACCATTTTCATTCACACACCCGACTCGTATGATTATAATTTTTTAAACGAAAATTAAAGTCTCTTGGCTTTTTCTTATAAGCAGATTTAGAAAAATATTGATTCTTCCAATTTTAGTAAACCACTGCTTCGTCTGGTGTCTACAATATAACTACTACTTCTATACCAGATTGAAAATTTTTGATGTTCAAACCCGGGCTGTTATAGATTCAATGTCACATTCAGTAAAAATTTATGATACATGTATAGGGTGTACTCAATGTGTACGAGCTTGCCCTACGGATGTGTTGGAAATGATACCGTGGGACGGATGTAAAGCTAAGCAAATTGCTTCCGCACCAAGAACCGAGGATTGTGTAGGTTGTAAGAGATGTGAATCCGCTTGTCCAACGGATTTTTTGAGTGTCCGTGTCTATTTATGGCATGAAACAACTCGCAGCATGGGACTATCTTATTGATACGTTACAAAAAAATACACTTTAATTATTTGATTCCTCTTTACCGACAAAAGCCCGTATTCAGAATAGAATAATATATTTTATTAAGTACGGGCTTTTGTGGTCAAAAACGTATCTTGTCTTTATCACGAATAATTTTCCTTGGCTAACAATACTTGTTGTTTTGCCGATATTCGTCGGCTCTTGCATTTTTTTTCTTCCTTATAGAGGAAATAAGATGTTCAGGTGGTATGCTATAGGTATTTGCTTGTTAGAACTCCTTTTAATGACCCACGTTTTCTGTCATCATTTCCAATTGGACGATCCATTAATCCAATTGGAAGAAGATTTTAAATGGATAGAGATTTTTGATTTTCACTGGAGACTGGGAATCGATGGACTTTCCATAGGACCCATTTTACTGACAGGATTTATCACCAGTTTAGCTACTTTAGCAGCTTGGCCAGTTACTAAAAATTCACAATTGTTCTATTTTCTCATGCTAGCAATGTACAGCGGTCAAATAGGACCATTTTCTTCTCGAGACCTTTTACTTTTTTTCATGATGTGGGAGTTAGAATTAATTCCTGTTTATTTACTTTTATCCATGTGGGGAGGAAAGAACCGTCTCTACTCGGCGACAAAGTTTATTTTGTACACGGCGGGGGGCTCCATTTTTCTTTTAATAGGGGTTCTGGGTATGGGTTTATATGGTTCTAATGAACCTACATTAGATTTTGGAAAATTAGCTAATCAATCATATCCTGTGGCATTGGAAATAATATTATATTTTGGATTCCTTATTGCTTATGCCGTCAAATTGCCGATTATACCTCTACATACTTGGTTACCCGATACCCATGGAGAAGCACATTACAGTACATGTATGCTTCTAGCTGGAATCTTATTAAAAATGGGAGCATATGGACTTATTCGAATCAATATGGAATTATTATCCCATGCTCATTCCATATTTTCTCCCTGGTTGGTAATAATAGGAACTATTCAAATAATCTATGCAGCTTCGACCTCTCTCGGTCAACGGAATTTGAAAAAGAGAATAGCCTATTCTTCTGTATCTCACATGGGTTTTACAATTATAGGAATTGGTTCCATAACCGGAATCGGGCTCAATGGTGCTATTTTACAAATACTCTCTCATGGATTTATTGGTGCTGCACTTTTTTTCTTGACGGGAACGACTTGTGATAGAATGGGTCTTGTTTATCTCGACGAAATGGGGGGGGTATCGATCCCAATGCCAAAACTTTTTACCATGTTCAGTAGTTTTTCAATGGCTTCTCTTGCATTGCCGGGAATGAGTGGTTTTGTTGCAGAATCATTAGTTTTTTTTGGAATAATTACTAGTAAAAGATTTCTTTTAATGTCAAAAATACTAATTACTTTTGTAATGGCAATAGGAATGATATTAACTCCTATTTATTTATTATCTATGTTACGTCAGATGTTCTATGGATACAAGTTATTTCATGTTACAAATTCTCATTTTTTGGATTCTGGACCACGAGAACTATTTGTTTCAATCTGTATCTTTTTACCCATACTCGGGACTGGTATTTATCCCGATTTCATTCTCTCGTTATCAGTTGATAGGGTACAAGCTATACTATCTAATTATTTTTATCGATAGTCTTTTATTAAAAATACGGAAATCTAATTTTTTTTGTCTTTTTATTTTCCGCTTTTAAACGCCGAACAATGCAAAAGAATTAAATGAATTAAAAATCTCAATTTTAATCAGATACATTTCGAGTTTTTTAGAACCCTTTGAACCATTCCTGGCTCAAAGGGTTCTAAAAAACTTGCACAAAGAAAGAACTTTCACTATATATTTATATATAAATATGGGTATGGGATGATGTTTTGTTCTTATATGTACTCGTTATTTTATGTAGTTTATTCAATTATTTAGTATTTTAGATGTTAATGTGAATGAACCATAACTATGTAGACCTATCCCTAATAGATTGATTCCAAAATAGCATATCCAAATTATAAGGAATCCCATAGAAGCCACAAGTGCCGAATTTGTACCCTGCAAACTTTGATTTGTACTAGTTCTAGTATGTAAATAAATTGCGAATATGATCCAAGTAATAAATGCCCAAGTTTCCTTGGGGTCCCAACTCCAATACGATCCCCATGCTTCATTAGCCCATACTGCTCCACAAAGAATTCCTATGGTTAAAAAGGTAAACCCTAAACTAATGACACGATAACTCAAATAATCCAAACGTTGAGTTAATTGATATTTATAATAATTTCGAAATGAAAGAAAAGAAGTGTTTTTATAAACACTTCTTTTTTCATTCCAATAGTTAATCTTACCAAAGATAAATTTCTTAATTAAGAAATTTTTGACTTTACCATTACAAAAAATATTGATGTTTTTTCGAAATGTAATGACTAGAAGAGCCACTGAGAATAATGATCCACATAAAAGAGCGGCATAGCTTAATAACATCATACTTACGTGCATCATTAACCACTGAGATTGTAGAGCAGGTACTAATATTACGGATTGGTGCATTTCAGTTAAAAGACCCGACGTGGCAAAGCCTTGTGTGAAAATGGTACTTGATGCAGTTATTGTGTTTAAATCATTTTTATGATTCCCCATCTTGTAAATGGTATGAATAATGGATAAACTACACGAAAGGAAAATTAATGACTCGTATAAATTACTTAAGGGAAAATGTCCCGAAGAAATCCAACGAGAAACCAATAATCCCGTTATAGAGAAAAAAGTAGCTATCATTCCTTTTTCTGATAAATCAGGCAATCCTACGCTTTCGTGGACAAAAAAGGTCATCAAATAAATCGTAATAACAATTGAAATTATCGAAAAAGAGATATGAGTCAATATATGTTCTAAAATTGTAAATATCATAAAAAGGAGTCCCATAAGAGAATTGAAATCGAGAATTGAATACATTATAGGAGCCATTGTATAGGATCCATTGTGTCTATTTTAGAAGATTTTTTTGATAGGATAGGATGCCGCCACTCGGACTCGAACCGAGATGCTCTAGCACTGCTTCCTAAGAGCAGCGTGTCTACCAATTTCACCATGGCGGCTTACTTGAAATAATAATAGTCAATTTATGTTGAATCGT
>NW_027430271.1:0-1364 GCF_044706935.1 Curcuma longa | reverse complement strand
AAGATGATCAACCCGTGGCCTACTAATGCAGGATGATCTGAGGATTTTTATTACTTATTTTGATAATTTTTATTTTTATTATTTTTTAGAATTTTTAGTATTTAGAATAGTTTTAAACAGTTCTATTTTTTTTATATTTTAAGATTTTAAGTTCGTTTAGAATTTTCAAGATTTCGAGCCTATTAAGAATTTTTTTCTTATGATTTTATATTTGAAGTCTGTTTAGCATTTTAAGTTTGTTATAAATTTTTTTTAGAATTTTATAATTGAAATCCATTTAGGATTTTTAGTATTTCGAGTCTGTTAAGAAAATTTTCTGTTGAGGCAATTTTGCCCCAAGCAATTTGGATTTTAATGTTTGGCTAAATCAGGTTAAGTTAGGCAATGTTTGTTGATCTAACATGTGTGACTTGAGTTCACAGGAAAGTCCAGGAATGAAGTCTTGGCATTTGGTGAAGTCCCGGAGGCGCGGCCTCTTGGCAAAGGTGAAGTCCCGGAGGCGAGGCCTCTTGGCAAGAGAAGTCTTATCACGATAAAGTCAAGGGAAACGTCTCAAGCGAGTGCAAGGAAGTGCACGAGGCTTGTGGAAGGCGTTTAAAGACTTGTGTCAAGGCTAAGGGATGAAGAAGAAGCTGGAAAAGTGAGTTTTAGCTTAGGCAGTCGACTGGCCCTGCCAGAAATCGACTGGGGTTTATCCGAAGAACACACAGCCAAGAACAGAAAGATCAGTCGAGTGGACAGTCGACTGGGACCAATCGACTGGCCTTGGAGCAGTCGACTGGTAGACTACCGTTGAGCAACAACTGGCAAATTAAATGCATATTTAATTGTCCGTTGAAGCCCATCAGTCGACTGGCCCTAGTAGCAGTCGACTGGTGCACTGAAATTTTATAAAAAAGAGCGGTCAACGTCGTAGAGTATAAGAATCATATTCTTTCATCTTCTTTACTGCTCTCTGACATTGTAAAAGCTCTCTCTCTTCCTCTCATACTTTACTACAAATCTTGTACGAGGAAGACGTCCTGTTGTGAAGGTTTCTTCGCCTTCGAAGTGTGATTCGAGAAGGAGATTTTTTCATAGTGGAATCGTCGGCTGCGTGTGTGGATCCTTGGATTAGTCACCTCGTTGAGGTGGATACCAAGTAAATCGACCGGGTTAGCGTTTGTTTCTTTGTGATTTATTATTATCTCTTGCTTCCGCTAACAAACTCGCAGAGAAAAATCGAAAGACGCTATTCACCCCCCCCTCTAGCGAACGCCTCGATCCCAACAAGTGGTATCAGAGCCTAAGTCCCTTTCGCGCGAAGTAACATTCAACCGAAAGAATTCAATGGCGTTTCAAGAGGGATACAGCACCGCGCGACC
>NW_027430270.1:0-10444 GCF_044706935.1 Curcuma longa | reverse complement strand
TAATGGGCATGTTTAACATCATAATAGTGCATTGTTTTATGTCTTCTTGCTTCATGTTTAACACATTCATACCATCCTTTATATATCTTGCTTTCTTGTGCTTCATTGTGATTCACTTATATGAGTTGTTCTTCATGGAAATGATAAGCCTTGCATATGGTAGTGAAACATCATGAGTTGCATTGAGTGGGAACTCCATTGACTTACATGCTATTGAGAGTGAGAGCACCACCATATACATCATATACCTTGTGAGGATTACATCAAGTTTTAGTTTAATCATGTGCTTGAAATCACCATGCTTGTTGACTTGTGTATGAATTGTGTCTCTTTATGCCTTGATTCATGAAAACTTGATATCCTAAGTAACTACCTTTTACTTTCTTTGAAGTATTGATATGAGTTACTTAAGGGGATGTTTGTTTCCTTTGCTTGCCCGAGACGTGCAAGAATAAGTGTGGGGGAGTGATGATTAACACAATTGATGGTTAAATTGACATCATTAGTAAGGAAATTTAAGGTTTTAGTTGTACATTTATGCCTTGGATGACACATATTTGTAATTGGATGTATTTTGATTATATTTAAATTTTTCTACATTTTTAAACTCATGTTTCATCCAATTTGATTTGTAGGACAGCTTGGTCATCAAGGCTTAAATGACACATCAAAGGCTAAGTGGAACATCATGATCAAGACAATCTCAACCCTTCATTTGGAGCTAGACTACTAAAGACAAGGAGGATGCCTACAACCAATCTTAACCTTACATCCAAGAAATGGAGGGTTGAGAAAAAGAAGAAGAAAAGGAGAAGATTAGCCCAACTCACACAACCACCTAACCTAGCCTCCCATCTCCACCACACGCCGCCCCCCTCCTCCCACTCCACTCCACAAGCCCACCATCCCCACCGCCCCATCACTCCCATTTCCCTCACGAACACGCCACCATCCCCCATCACTCCACTCACGCCCCACAACTCCACTCCACCCCACTCCACTCACATCCACCACACCACTCACACACCACGCCACTCTCCACACCACTCACCTCATCCACTCCACTCACCACAACGCCCACCATCATCACCACCAAACTCCACTCACGCCACCACACCACTCCACTCAATCACACCCTCCACCTCACTCCACCACGCCTCACTCCACACCACGTTCACTCACCCACTCCACTCACCACTCACAGCCACCTCATCACTCCACTCACACACCTCAACTCACCACTCACCTCACACCACCAACCAACCTCACAGCCACTCACACACCAGCCGCCACCTCACACTCAATTCCTCACTCCACAACTCACCTCACAGCCCTCCACGCACAGCAGCCAACTCCTCCCTCACAACGCCATCAGCAGCAACCATCTCCATCAGCCAGCACGCCACAGCAGCAGCAACCTCAGCAGCAGCCCTCACGCAGCAGCAACCTCACGCCACAGCCCTCTGCGGAAGCTCCAGCCGGTCGGATGGAGCCAAGCAGCCCCCATTTCCTCCTGCGCGAGTGGACAGCATACAACACACAAATTTCAGCAACTTCTAGCTTTGTTTTGTTTGATTGTTCCTTCTTTTGATGTTGATTTAGCTTCCTTTCAATTGCTACTTTGTTACTTGTTAGTTTGTTACTCCTTTACAGTTTACTTGTTGCAGTTTGTTGAATTCTCCCTTTTTGAGTGCAAGTAGTTTGTTAAATTGCCTAGTAGAGATTTCTATCATGTTTTGTTTCAAATATGTCATGTTTCGTTTCATGCTGTCCCTTTTTGTTTACTATCAGGATTTTATTTGCCTAACATCCAGTCAATCCTTGACCTGTTGGGACTTTACTCACCTAGCGTTTGGTCAACCTTGACCTACCGAGACTTCCTCGTTGCCCAACATCCAATCAACTTTGATTTGCTTAGACTTCCTTGTTGTTTAGCATCTGGTCAACTTTGATCTGTCAGGACTTCACGCCTCATTCCAACTCTCTATTACACTTCCAACCATCAAATGTCTGATCAATCGTGACTCACTTGGACTTTCTTCGTGTACCAACTCCATATGAGACTTTCTATCGCTAAGTGTCCAGTCACTCATGACCTACTTGGACTTCCAACTTGCCAACTCCCTATTGAACTTTCGATCGCCAACTGTTCGATCAACCATGACTCACTTGAACTTTTCATCTCATGTCAACTCCATATTGGACTTCTGATTATCAAGTATTTGATCAACCATGACTCACTTGGACTTTCCACTTATTTGTCAAGTATCCGGTCAACCTTAACACACTTAACTCTTACTCAACCAACTAACATATCGATCAAACATCGAAATTTAACTCGAGTCAACTCGAGCTTGATCAACCTTGATCAGGGGTCAATTGCACCAATAAATTCTAGTTTCGTAACAATGATTAAAATAAATCTCTTGGTGAAAATGTTTAATGACAACAAGGACTATTGGATCTCAAGTTGAGAATTTATATCTTTTGGCCATTGGGTTTGAAATGGCGGCTCTATCCTAAGAATGTCCTCGTGAAATACTTATTATTATTACATTTGATAAAGGTAAACTATATTAAGAAATTGCCATGATCTTACACGGGGAGCATTCAAAAATCTAAAAATATGTGTTTGAACCTTCATGAACATCCTCTCTATTCTTGGGACCCCCTCCCTCGTATTGGCATCGATTGTGAATTTGCCAAATTAAGTAGATCATGCATGTAATGCCTAAGTGTCATGCCTGATTGAGGATGCTTCTTCCATGGAACTGTCTTTGAAATAGATCCAACATATCTGTTGTTATTCGATATCGATGGCCCATGTGAAACCATCTCGATCCTTCACTGCATAAAGGTACAATGATCAAGCATGAGAAGAAAATGTGATCAGTCGTCTTGTCCTCTCGTTGGCATAACGAACATGTCTTGCATTCTATGTACACAATTTGTCCTTAGTGTGTGTCTTGGCATTTGCAAGTAGCCACATGACAATTTGATGCTTCTGCATGATGTATGACCTCCATATAACCATTGCCCATGGCTTCCTGCTGCTACGTGGCTTGAAAAAGTCATATGCAGTCGTTGTGCCTCGACCCATAGCCTTGCGCGTCAACCTGTGGTGCCCCGCCGCTACGCTAGGTGTCTCCGCTTCATGGACCACCTCCACACTGGGTGCCTCCACTTTGTGTGCTAGCAAAGCACTGAGTGCCTCCACTTCACGCATCGCCTCCACATTGGATGCCTCTGCTCTGCACACCTGCATGGAACTGGGTGCCTCCACTCTACGCACCAGCATAGCATTGGATGCCTTCACACTACTCACTACCACCACACTAGGTGCCTCCGGTCTGGGCACCATCATGCTTGTGGGTGCCACCAGTCTATGCACCATCATGCTTGTGGGTGCCTCCACTTTGCATGCCAGGAAGGCACTGAGTGCCTTCGCTTTGTGCACCACCTCTGTATTGGATGTCTCCACTCTATGCACCAACATGACATTGGGTGCCTCCTCTCTGCCACGCCGTTGTGCTGGGGTAAACCATGAATCCAACAAGCCCGTAGCCTACTAAACAAAATTTGTTTGCACCCGAACAACTTGGCAAACCTCGATGATCTTTTTGATGAGTGGACTGCCGGACGCTTTGACTTGCCATTCCTACATTCTGGTTCACCAAAGACATTGATGAGGAACCCACCAAATCCATCAAGAGTCCTTTCATTGAATATTCCACAGAGATTTGGACAGTAATGCTAAATTCTATATATATTCGTAGATCGTGTAATCCATATCCAGCTTCCTCCTTTGCCATGCACATGGTCACCCAAGAGATTGGTGGATGCTTGGTGTTCCATACAAAAGAGTGGCATATGATGTAGATCTTGTTGATGATTGAACATGTAATCAATAAGATCGAAAGCCAAAAATATTCGATACCTTGGAGCATCGTCTTCACTAATTTTAGTTTGTTGGTGTAGGATAATGTTTGCTTTGGCCAAGAAGCAAGCTTTCTCATGATAGCCTCCGTCAACGGGTTGTAATTGCTTGTATGGTCCAGCCTCTCCGCCACAATAGGGATGCCAATATAGTAGAATGAAAAGGTTCTGCGCTAAAAACCAGTAATTTGCAACAACCTCTCCATTGTCCGTTCATTCACCCTTGCGATGTAAAGCCTTAACTTGTGGAGGTTCGGGTGAAGTCCAACCAAGCTTCCAAACTCCTATAGATAGTCTGCCACTGATTCCACCATTGATTCGTCCACCCGAGCAAAGATGAGCATATCATCGGCATATGCCAAGTGGGTGATCTAGACACCGACGGACATAGGATGGTAGTGGAATGTGGGTTGCCTTGAGTGATCGTGAGAGCACCTCCAAAGATAATCTAAAGAGAAAAGATGAGAGCAGGTCACCTTGTTGTAGTCCCCTCTAGCCTTTGAAGAATCCATACATGACGCCATTGTCATAGTCCCCTTCGACGTTGTGATGCAATCCTCTATCGAAACCACATATTGTTGTAGGAAGCCAAAGCGTCGGAGAGCAATTAGTAAGAAAGCCCAATCTACCATATCAAATGCCTTTTGTAAGTCCATTTTAAGTACACATCTTGGTGAGACTTGCTTTCGTAAGTACTTCTACAATATTTCTTGAGCAAGATGAATGCTTCCACTATAGATCTATCCTCCACAAAAGCAGCCTGTGTAGGATCCAGAACTCCGCCCAACACCATTTGAAGTCGAGTTGCTAGTACCTTGGAGATGACTTTGTAGATCACCATACAACAAGATATCAACTTGTAGTATGTGACAGATGACGACGTATGTTCTGATTTTGGCATAAGAACCAACAAGGTCTAGTTCCATTGCTTCAAGAGGCACCCCAATGCAAAGAATTCTTGAACTGCCGCATACACGTCGGTGTGGACCGTCATCCAAGCCACCTTGCATGAAGAATTTTGAGTCATACACATCTGGTCCCTGGCGCTTGTCATTGCCAATATCAAAGAGTGTTGTTCGTATCTCATCAAATGTAATCGAGGCCACCAAAAGTAGCTACTGCTCTTGGGAAAGGACTAGTCCATCCAGCTCTGCACCACCTCTACTTGTGCATTGGGTGCCTCCGTTTTGCATACCGTCATGCCTATGGATGCCTCCGCTCTACGCAACATCCTGCTTGTAGGTTAAATACTTATTAGATTGATCAGTAAATGAATATCAATGATATACTGGGGAGCCTAATATCTTTTTATGCATACATAAAGTCCTTGTCTTTAGGAATATGGTAAGTTTAAATATGTTTATTCTTAATTCTAACTTGAAGAATTTCGAGCCGTGCACATTCGGTCCCTGATGCCCGTCATTGCCAATATCAAAGAGTGTTGTTCGTATCTCATCAAATACAATCGGGGCCACCAAAAGTACGTAGCTGCTACTCTTAGGAAAGGAACAACCCATCCAGCTCTGCACCACCTCTACCTGTGCACTAGATGTCTCCGTTTTGCACGCCGTCATGCCTTTAGATGCCTCCGTTCTATGCAACATCCTGCCTATGGGTTAAATACTTATTAGATTGATCAACAGATGAATATCAATGATATACTTGGGAGTCTAATATCTTTTTATGCGTACATAAAGTCTTTGTCTTTATGAGTATGGTTTAATTAGTAAGTTAAAATAGGTTTATTCTTAATTCTAACGTGATAGTAAATGAAAGAATTACAAAACAAGATCATATAGAGTGAAAAAATAACTAGAAAATAAGTTATTTGGCTAGAGAATAAGTTTTGTTTTGTAATAAATTATTTGATTCATAACAAAAAATAACTAGAAAACAACTTTAATTTATCCTGTTAGAGAATAAGGGTCGCTTTGTAATAAGCTATTTATTAATGACTAAAAAAATAGAAAATAGATTATTTGGTTAGAGAAGAAGTGTTGAAGGTTAATGGCGCATTGGAAATTATGAACAATAAATCAAAGGTAAATAAGACAATTTAATACCGACATTAAAGATCAATAACATAGAAATAAATGTAATATGTATTAAGGTAATGTGATATCTGTCTATTTTATTCATGATATACAATTTAAAAAGGACATCAAGTGCTTGGTTATCTTGAGAATAAAGAAACAACCTATGAAATATCAATGGGTTAACTTTTTAAGTGGACATGCCATTTAGACTCATCAAACAGTTTTAATTGCATTATGTTATGACTTCATTACTTAATTTGTCCATACTTTTTGGAATGAAAGTATGAAAAAGAAGCAAAGGTGTCAAGAAAATGCCAAAATACTTTTAGAAATATCTTTGTGCCTCTTAAAATAAGTTCACGGTCAAGCACTCACAGTCTAGCTAGATGGAGTCAAATAAATTAAGTTCACTATTTTGAATGAAAGAAAGAAAGAAAATATAATGCGCCACAAGTGATAGTGTTAAACAAATGCCAAAAGGAACTTTAGAAATATCTTAAGAAGGCATGAAATAAAAACCACAAATTGACCTAATCAAGTAGTTGCGGCCATTAGTGTAGTTGGACGGAGTCAAGTCGTACGATGAATAAATTAGATCTAGAGATCAAATGGTTGGATACATGTCATCCATGGTCTAACCCGACAAGATTTATTTTGGTTGTATTTTATATGATCCAATTGCAAATAAGTGTTAGCTAGGTCAGATTGGCAATTTTTCCCGTGTGAGTGATTCAATTATTGTTGAGGTCAAAGAAAGGAAGACCTATCACTAAAATATGTGTGCATTAAGCATTATGATTAAATATACTATAATGATGAAATTATATGGGCTTGTGCTAAGGAGGCAATGCCCTAAAAATCCCTTCCTTTAGTTGCATAACTACTTGAATTAGAACTAGAGTCCTTACCTAACCAAGAGAAGACCACATTCACTTATCCAGAACCTTAGGCACCTTTCCGTACGACAAGGTATCTCTTGTAATCTTTTAGAAAATTTCATTGAGTTACTTGTAATTGATTTTATTGGTTGTGATACATTTTTTGATCCATTCTTTGTAGAGACTGATGTTGTTCCATCTTTTTTCTACCCCACATGTATGAGGAAGATGTGTGCATTCTCTCTCTATAGGCTCCAAGATTGATTGCTCCAATTGAACAACCTCCAAACTCCAAGAAGAACTTACTAAGAGCAAATTGTGGGGGGAGAGGTGTTTACCTCAACTCATAGCATTCCACCTCAAGAGTGGATTTTGTTGGTGCAAGAAGCACTAAAATCTTACCTTGAGTTTCGATGTTTGATAATACACCTAAGTTTGGTCAGTTTGACCAAGGGATTGATCCAAACATGACTTAATATTTGGATGAAGTGAGTGAAGTCTAGTCAGACCAAATGACTAGCGAGAAGTCCTAGTCGGTTAGACTAGGCAGTGGAAGTCCTGATCAGGAAGATTGGGCAAGGGAAGTCCTAATGAGTGAAGCTAGGAAGTGAAAGTCCTTATTTGGAGGATCAGGCAAAGGAAAGTCCTAGTTGTAGGTTAGACAAAGAGAAGTCCTAGTTCGGAGGATCAAGCGGAAGCCTTAGCAGAGTCGAAGCATCAGGTGAAGTCTGGGATGGTCTGGAGGACCAAGTCGCAGCAGAAGTCTGGGCTAGTCAGAGAGGACCGAGCCACAGCACAAATCCTAAGGGCTGAGGACAGAGCCGAGCAAAAGTCCAACGAGTCAGGAGGACTTGGTTGGCAATGGCAAAAATTCTCTCAAGTGGAGTAGATAAGGGTGCGTTCCTAGAATGGAACAGTAGGCGTCAAACTAACCTAGGATTTTAGTAGAAATCTAACGTTAGACTCACAGGTAAAGTTAGGTTGTTTGTCTTCATGCTTGTCTTGCAGGAACCATGATGCAGGGGCAACACATGAGGAGTCAAACTTCAATGGGTCATAACTTTTGACTCGGGAATCAGAATGAAGCACGGTCGGATGCGTTTCGAAGATCTTTCAGAGGCCTTTACACTAGAGTCAAAAGTGACTCAAGTCAACTTGAGATTGGAGTCAACTTGAGTGTCTCAAGTTGACTTGAGACTAGAGTCAACTTGAGTGGTCGAAATCTAATCCAGACACGCGGAGAACGTCGATCGGGCTTACATGGAGTCGACTTGAGATCTGCTAGAGTCGACTTGAGCATGCTATAAAAGGAGGGATAACGTGCACATCTAGAATATAAACTACAAGCAATCCTCCTCTCCTAGTGGTGATTCTGAACGCGAACGGAGCCAAGATCTTGCAACCGGGAAAGATCCAGTAGGAGTGCGAGGCGCTCAGGACTTTCAGAACGGCGACAACTTGTTTGGTTAATTTCTTATTACTTGTCTTACTTTCTGTTATTGTGTTTTATTTATTATTGGACTGTAAGACGAGTTTCTTCGCCTCTGAACAACTTCGAGAAAGGAGACCACTAGTGGACGGGTGCCTCCCGTACATAGGCCTTGGATGTACTAACCCTGGGGGGTTAGGAACCAAGTAAATCCGCGTGTCCCTACATGTTATTCTAATTCCACTGCTAAGTTATTTTGTTAGAAAATGAACGATTTCGAAAATCAACAACACGCTATTCACCCTCCCCCTCTAGCGTGTTCCAACAATCCTACAATTTGTATCAAAGGCGGCGCTCTTGATTGGACTAACCGCCAAGGGAGCAAGACGACAAAGATGGAGGGGGAGCAAGGTAAATTTTTTAACATTCATTTTAAATTCCATATTATTTATTTTAAATGCAGGGAGAAAGGGCACTACAAAAATAAGTGTCCTACTCGTAAGATTCGGACGGCACCACCGGCGGTAAAGGAGCAACCGATGCTAGGAGCCCGAAGAAACAAGGATCACATCTAGTGCTTCAAGTGGCAAAGACACGGACATTATAAGAACCGGTGCCCGGAGAGGAAGACGACAAAAAAACCAGAATTGGAGGATGCGATTTTGGTAGTTTGCATATTTATGAGAATACCCCTAGGAAATTGCATGCTAGATTTAATATCTTTGAAAATTTGGATGTTTCTGAAAATTTAGATAAGGTAGAAAAAATCAACTTGACTAATTCAACAATTAATAATTTAGAAAATTTAGATAACTTGAATTTAGATAAATCTAAAAATTTATATAATTTGAAATATTTAAAATTGGATAACTTAGCAAATTTAAATAAATTGAATAATTCAACCTTGAATAATTCAAACTTGGATAAATCAAATAATTTGACTAAGTCAAATTTAAATAATTCTAAATTAGAAAATTTAAACTTAAAACTTATCAACAATGAAAATTTATCTAATTTAAATAAATCAATTAATAAATCTAGATTAAATAATAATGTGACTAATTCAAATTTAATCAATTCAATTATTAATAATCCAAACATAATTAATCAAGATTTATCTCAAATAAATAAAAAATTAGATCAAGTTTTTAACTTATTCAACCAAGATAATGATAAATTTAATAAATTAACTTTAATTAATTTAATAAATTTGAAAATTAATAATAATTTAACTAAATAAGATAAAATTAGTAACAATCATAATAAGTTGAATAATTCAAATTTAATTAATAATTCAAAATTAAAAGTTTAAGATAGTTCTAATATTAAGAAAAATTCAAACTCCACGAAGATAAATCCTAAAATTAATAAAATAATAAATAAAAATTCAAAATTAAATCTTGAAAATTCTTACAATGAATATTCAAATCTTAAAAATAAATTAAATAATTTAAATATTAAAAATTTGAAATTGAATAATAAAGTTAACTATAATTGTGTACCCTTTAATTATGAAATATTGAATAATTATAATAAATTAAATATTTAAAATTTAAAATTAAATAATAAAATTAACTATAATTGAGTACCTTTTAATTATGAAATATTGAATAATTCTAAAAAAAAAGTAAATTTTAAAATTTAAAATTTGAAATCAATAATTTAAAATTCTTAATTAAAAATTTAAACTTTGAAATCAATTAAAAATTTAAAATTCAAAATCAATTAAAAATTTAAAATTTGAAATCAAGTTAAAAATAATTTAAAATTCAAATTCAATTTAAAAATTAATAACTTAATTCAAACAAAAATTTAAAAGCCATGAATTTAATTATAATAAATTACTTTTAATTATGAAATTAATTCAAAATATTACCGAATGTAACAAAAATAAATAAAATTTAAAGTATGTCAAAGTGGGTTGACACACTCGCGGGTCCACATGATATGTATCAAATCGTGAATTTGATATATTATTAAAACTAAAAATTATTGCATGAATTATTTGACTCATGCATACTTGTCATGTCATGTATATATTTTATTTTAAATGCTTATAACATGTCATGTCATCATGTTTCTTTACTGTTTAAATTAGAATGTATGTTTTTTCTAAACTTTAAAACCATAATATTTTAGCATTTCAAATTAAGATTATGTGTTTA
>NW_027430269.1:0-4888 GCF_044706935.1 Curcuma longa | reverse complement strand
TAACAAGTAGTGAGCAACAATAGTGAGCGGCAGTTAAAACAAAAAGAAACTCCAAACTAAGTTGGCACTTGCTGAGCATGTCGGCTGACTAATGCTAGACTGACATGTCAAACATAACCAATCTCATGACATCAGCACTCAGAACACAATCTACATAAATTTGGTTTGTTCTTGAATCAAGGGCCATGGATCGCCTCTGTTGAGTCATACACTCACGACTCATAGGTCAACTTTTGAGTTTCAAGATCTTGGTAAAAGAAACTCAAAACCAATTTCTCAGCCACGGAACTTTTTATAAATTTCTAGCGTCCTTAGAAAATAGTAATTGTATGTAAGCTGTTATACAAAACACCAAAGACGTTCAGGTCACTAAGCGAGAAACTTCTAGACAAATTCAATATACTTACACTTGGTTGCGACTCTGGAAATGGTACATTTGCAGCAATCTGTCTGGATAAAGGATTCGGGTTAAATAATTACTTCACCTACAATTTATGTTACTTAGCAACTCTTCCATAGTAGAAGACTTACTGGCATATCTCACATTTATTTGAACCTTTAGTATGAAACCAAATATCAATGCAAGAACGATGAGCTTTGGCAAGCTCGCCTCGGCATCTGCACCCAAGATCAATCAGTGGTTCTTCTGCTTGTTGCTGACAAACTCTGCGAAGGTTTAATGCAAAATTAACTACAGGATTAAAACTCAAATACAACAAAAATAATAATACGGAAAAGACAAAAGATGAACTGCAATTATTATATTATTATGCAGTTTAATTTTATGAACTAGTTGTCTTAACAGTTCTATAGAAGAGGAGAAGCTTTATGAAAAATATTAGAATAATATTTGAGATTGAAAAGACTGGATGCGAGTAGTTCCATTGATTAGACAAAAATGGTTATATGAATCTCAATGGGCTGTCCATCAACTTCCAGCCTAATAATTAATATACTAAACATGGATATAGTTATTCTGTGGTGACAATCTTGCGTTCAAAAAACAACTGTGCTTTCGATCCCTTACTAGTCGAGATTGATAAAGAGCCTTGGTAAATGGAGACAAACCTGCAAGAGATAGTACAGTAGCTAAACAGAACAACAAGCTCCACACTCCTTGATGAGTTCTTGTTCATCTTCCATTTTCTTGCTCCTCCTAGCAATATTCTTTCATTTTTATTTCTAGAATTGCTCTCCGTTCAACAATTGCATGTTTCTCCTTTTCTCCAATAGCAACACTAAATCTTAAGGTTGACCTATCTATTCCAGAGTTTCACCTTTTCACAAACTCTAGGAATTTACAGGGTACAACCATTGCTTCTGCCATTGATCCTTGATAAAAATATACATCTTAGAATAAAATCATTCCAGAAAACCAAGACAAGTTTTAGTATCTCAATTATGGTTCTTGCCAGCAGAAGAAATTGATTATGTGCCACATATTTTTAAGACACAGGAGCTAATCTCTTTGCCATTGAAAACTACCTTGCTGTTGAATGGGTGTGTTGTCTTTTGTGACTAGCATATTGAAAACTACTCTGTGTACTTCAATAAAAGCAAACACAGTTCCCAGCCAAGAAAACTCAGAATAATGAGTTGTAAACTAAATCACAATTCATCAGTTCATTCAAACATAATACATAACATCTAATGGAGAAATGCATTCAGAAGTACAATAATTCTTTTACCTGCATTGCTCCTGATAGCTCCCACTCCTTGACAAGAAACCCTTCTTTGAGGGAGTCATCCCAGGAACCATCTCATCACCGTCAGAAGTTGCACATTTGGAGGTACTCTTGTTGGGTTTTGTGGTTTCATCTGTTGGCGGAATTGTTATGATGCTTACTGCTATAGGAGGCATGGAACTATCTGCAGGCACCTCAAGTGAAACTATGTCATCCCCTCCTCTTCTTTCATTTCCACTATGATTTAGGGCGGTACCTAAATTGGGTTCAGATGAACCCTCGAGTCTTTTCTGCTCCACTGTACCATTATTAAGCATTGGTCCTGTTGTAACAACACCGTCTTCAGGGTTCCCCTTGATATCCTTCAGAGCTCATGAACCGACAAATTATCTGTTTCTGTCTTCCTGCTCCAATTGTTTCATGGGCTTGTGCAATAAAAGAAAAGTGCTGTCGCATTAATTTCCTACTCACAAGTCAAAAGAAAGCTAGTTAATGCCAGGTGACAATTAGTTTCTACTCTAACTAGCTGTCTAAACATCTACACAGAAAGCAAAGGAACAAATCAAAGATTGACATAAAAGTTTATTGCTCTGAATGAGGGAACAACTAAGCTACCCATGAGCATGCCATGGCATGATAGACATATTATCTTTGGGAAAAAGAGGCATGTACTTCCGAGCAAGTAGAGCCTTCGTTCACACTCTTCCCAAAATCTCGGAAAAGGTAAGCATGTTTAGCATCAAAACCTCAAACTAAAGCAAAATCCGGACTTTATGAGAACAGGGGATGCTAATTAGATGTAAGCGCCCGTTCAAATCTTAGATGAAGGAATCGTACCAATGAATAAAATTAGAATCACAATAGATTCCCGAAACGGTAGCAAAGCCTGGACTTTAAAGAGAAGAGAAAGAATAGCCAATCAGAAAGGCAACTAGGTGTATTTCTTTCTGAAACAAAAAGCGCAACAAACTGAAGAAACGAGGTAAAAGATATAAGATCGACGCCACCGAAAGCTAGAAAACCCAGAACTTTTGGCGAAAGCAAAGAGATCAGTTTACAGCCGACCTCAAGGGGCGAAGCAACAGGCGCCGGGAACGGGCAACAGTGAGCCTCTTAAATAACAGTCGAAGATCGAAACTTGATTGCGGAGAACACCAGAGTTGAAAAGCAAATACGAGATTGTACCTTGGAATCGATGCAGAAAAACTCAGAACAACTTCGGCGCAGGGAAGAGGCTCGTTGAATCTGGGGAGGGTGCCCGCGAAAGCGACGGCTGAAGAGGGGCCTTATTATAGGACCTCCTGTGGCGCGGGTGTGAATTTTATCAATTCGCCCCATATTTTCGAGAAAACCCCCTCAATTTTTATATATTATCATTTCCCTGTAGCCGATTTTCGATTAAACGAGATATTTAATGACGGAAAATATATCATTGGAGTACCTTTTTTGGTTTTTAAATATGAAGGGCACTTTTTTATATAAAACGTCAAAAAAAATGTCTCACAATAAGTGTTCTATTGTAAGTATATTTAAATTCACTAAAACACATTACTTGGCATATTTATATCAATTTTAATCAAAAACTACTTCAACACTTATAAATATTAAATAAAAAATTAATAAAGAATATATTTTAAAATAAAGTAATATAAAATTTTTAAAATACTATACGTGTCTTATATTGAAATATAAAATATTAAAAAAATAAAAATCTAAAAATTATTTTAAAAATATATTTATAAAAAATTCTATATAAAATCTAGATTTTTTAAATTATATAAAATCTTTGATAAAATTATAAATTTAAAAATATTTAGATTAAATTGATAAAAAAATTTATAAGTTTAAGAGTTAATTAAAATTTAATAAATAAATAAAATAAAAATTTAGAAACATGATGATTTTGCTTAAAATTAATTATGTTATAGTTTTGGGAAAATTACTATCTGATAATTTTAAAATTATTTAGTCATTTTGAAAACATAGATAGATTCCATTACACTCTTAAAGTGCATTTATCTCTTTAGATTCAAAATTTCTATATTAATTAAGTAATTAATAATTTCTAATTGTATTTGTCATTTTGAAAGCATATATAGTCTATATCTATTTAGATTCAACATTTAAAAAGAAAATAATTATATAACAATTTTGATCAAAATTATTACATGGTCTATTATTAATTGTTGGGTCATTTTGAAAATATGAGTGAACTTGATTGGTCACCTAGGGTGTGATGCATCTATCTATTTAGTTCAAAGTGTTATGAAGTCATTTGATCACTTTAAAATATGATTAGACTTCAACTACCTCTTAAGATGTAGATATCTATCTGTTCTAATTGAAAATTCGAAAGGAAAATGGACATGTAGAAAGTTTTAATCAAACCATGGATAGAAAGTTTTAACCAAAATATTGCCATTATTATTTTTTATTTTAGCTACTTTAAAAGCATGGATAGATTTCAATATCCTCCTAATGCTCATCCAGTTTGACTAAAATTGCTAAAGTGTATCCATCAAACTAATCATTATCTGTTATTATAAAATTTGCATTTTATTTTTGAATTTAGTTTCTATTTTCTTTATGCCAGAGAGGCCTGTATATACCTGCAACTCCACACGGTCTAGCGTATTTAGGTTCGTTAGATGATGAATTGATAAAATTTTAATTTAATCTGTTTAAATTGTTTGACGGAGAGGACTAATTTGATAGACTCAATCTAAATTGGCAGTGTTTGGATGACAAAAACAAAAACAAAAATAAAAGTAGTTTGGAGATAATAATTAAGTGCTAGTTGCTCACCAAACTTTGTAGAGTGTAATGCACATGGAAATGAGAAAAAGGTTTGGAGGAAATTAACTTAATTATGCTTGTCATAGACCAAATTACATGCACAGTCTCTTTCGAAAATAAATATCGATCGATTATGCATCTCACACACACACATATAAAAATCATGGGGTCCACGTTGAGTGGGTTTCTTAAAAGCAGTGTGACCAATGACAATGAGTTGGGCAGAACTAACTTAGAAAATAGTGAAATTTTTGCAAAATGAATTATAATTTTTGAGGGTGACAAACCTAATTATATATGGTTGATGAATTATTCATCACATATTATGGTTGATGAATTATTCATCATATATATATATGATGAATAATTCAACATAATTCAACAACCATAATATATATATACACACA
>NW_027430268.1:0-5055 GCF_044706935.1 Curcuma longa | reverse complement strand
CGATATTTATGAATTCGTATAATCCATTTTAAAGCACAAAAAAAAATCGAGGTTATGTATCCTGATGTTATATATATGAAGTATATATATATTAAACAAAAATGAATCTAAACATTAGAAGAAATAGCATAGCATTCCATTGCACCTTCTCAATCTAACTAACTGAATAATCATTTTTTTCCCTCCAAATAGATTTGCTTTCTTAAACGGGCTAAAAATGGGCTTGGGGATATTAAACGGGGGAAAATGGTATATACATATAACATCAGGATATACCTACATTTTTTTTTACTTAATTAATTAATTAATTCTCCTGCTTTTGGGGCATACGTGGGTTTAGAAGAGCAGAACACATGAAGGTTTTCTCCAATGGATCACAAAATATATTTAGGAGAAAAAAATTGATTGAAGAAGGAAAAACTCATTGTCATATTAGAATTGATAAACCTGGCTCTAATACCAATTGATAAAAACAAAATCTAATTCATGATATGACAAATGAGAAAAACACGATATACGAAATTAGACGTTAGAAAAATACCTGGACTAGAAGATGTCGATGAGTTCATCTTTGTTTCTTTGAGAGAAACCTAGACAATAGAGAGAAAAGTAGAGAGAAACTGCTCCTATCACCCGCTGTAGACAAAAATTACATGTATGTCTCAATGGGGCGACAATCCACATATATTAGGGTTAGGAGTAGGGGCCTCTACAGAAATATGAGGAAATAATGAGCCAAGCCTGCCCATTATAGCTAAGCCCAATAGCATCCTATTAATTATGCTAGTCCACATAAATTATCCAACAGGACAGGTATTAAGAATTCTATCATAGTTATTTTTAGTACCAAAAATTATAAAATTTTCAAACTTTATCATCTCTTCAGCAAAAAGATAGAATCCGCCACCTCAACGGCCCACACGATCGGTCTCACGACTATCTATGAGGAGGTAAATTGAGAAGTTGCAGTTGGTCACAATGGAGCAAGGCATTGCCTCAGCTTTGCCGAGATTCGACCCTTGCCCACTTCAGTAACTCTATTCCGTCGTAACCAACTCGACTATGCCCCGGGGGCAGTCCTCACGGTCGGCTCCACGACCATCTATGAGGAAGTAAATCGAGAAGCTGCAATTGGTTACGACGGAGGAGGGCATTGCCTCAGTTTTACTAAGATTCGACCATTATCCACTTCAGTAACTCTGTTCCATCGTAACCAACTCAACTATGCCTCGGGGGCAAAAAACTTTATCATCTCTTCTTCTTCAGAAAAAAGTGAAATCCGCCATCTCAGCGGCCCCACACAATCGGCCTCACGACCATCTGTGAAGAGGTAAATCGAGAAATTACAGTTGGCCACGACGGAGAAGGGCTTTGCTCGGCTTCATCGAGATTTGAACTCTTGCCCACTTCAGCAACTCTGTTCCATCGTAATTAACTCAGTTATGTTCCAGGGGCAAACTTAGTGTTTTGATTCATTATAAGTAAAATTTTAACTATGATTATCTTGAATTAAGTGTATATAATTGTGTATACTAGTCTTTTCCGGTCATTTGCATGATTAATCTATAAATTTGGTATTTTAAGTCCAATTAAATTCATCATAATAAATATTATGAACCAAAATTATTCTACACTTTTGGATCCCAATAATCGTGTCCCAATATATAGAGACATGAAAGAATTTTCCTTAACTGATTTTTAAGGCTTTCATTTACTACCTATTTATCCAAGGAGATAATGCATATGTATGTGTATCGTCCTATTTAGTCCCAGGAAGAGAATTGCAAGTTAATTATAAAGAAGGACTTAAAACTTCAATAAATATATTGCCATTAATTTGAGCTTAAATTCTTTAAATCAAATATTCATTTGAAAAGCTGTAATTTGAATGAACCACCTCGTATTAGAAAGATGGATTAATATTTATTTGCTCTTGAGACATGATTGAATTGGTTAATGTGGAATAGACTTATTGAAGTGGATAAGGATCAAATTTCGGTGAAGCCAAGACAATATCCTCTCCTGTAATGGTCAACTATAATTTCTCAATTTACCTCCTCATAGACGATCGGGGAGCCGACAGTATGAGGTCATTGGGATGATGAATTTTAATTTTTTTACTAAAATGGATTAATACTTACCTGCGACAATTTACCAAGGACGCACTTAGATTTTAGAAATTCTCACATTATACACTATACATTATACTTTGCATTTTACTAAAGTATGCCTTTTTCTAAAATTCATTACTATCTTTAAAAAAATCATCAACCACCTTCATCCGAAAGTCATTGATCATTTATCATCTTAAAATAAATTTATGTGAAATTAATATTATTCACTCTTAACAACTTCCTGAATTTATCTATTTTTTAAAATTTGGATCCCCTGAAGTCATCATTGTTCTTATTTTTAAATTTGAAACTTTAATAAAAAAATAAAAATTCAAATTTATAAGAGAACAATAATAACAATCATATTTTATATTCACAAGGTGGTATTGACTATATGGATCCTTCAATACCATTAGATTCTATCCCTTACTGTATCATCATTTATATTTAAATAAATTTTATCTTATTTTATTATTGCTAACCAAGTATTTTTTTAATCGTTCTTTTCTTCGTTTGATATGAATAATTGTTATAGTTTCATATTATCTAACTGAAATATTTATTGATTAACTAAGTACACGCTCATATCATTTTAACGTGTCTCTCAAAGTTTTTTTTCAATAGGTATAACCCCAACTTTCTCTCTAATATTTTTATATTTTATCCTATTCATCCTTGCATATCCGCACATCCACCTTAATATCCTAATCTCTGTAACTCTCATCTTTTACTCATATACTTGAGTTATAATCCAACACTCAACTCTATATATAACATAGCAGGTCTAAAATGTCATTTTATAATTAAAACTTTCTTTCAAGTCTTAAAGGTACTTTATAGTTACAAAAAAGTTCTCACGCTCTCCTTCATTTTGACCATCTTACTTGTATTTTATATAAAACATCTCCTTTAATCCCTCCATCCTTTTGTAAAAATGATCATAAATATTTAAAACTTTTAATTACAAATAACTTGTCATCTTCTATCTTAACAATTGTCTCATTACATCTAATATTGATAAACTTAAATTCATATATTCTATTTTTACTCTTTTAAATATAAAACTTTTCACTTTTGATATTTTTCATCAAAATTTCAGTTTAACATTTACTCCTTTATATGTCTCATCTACTAAAATAATATCATATGCATATAACATGCACCATGGTACCATATATTAGATGTATCTAGTGAGTTCATTGATGAGTAGTGTAAAAAGTAGAGCTGTCAAATGGGTCAACCCATGGCGGGGTGGACCAACCCATGATGGGTCCATCATATGGTGGGGCAGGGCGGGCCAACCCACCAACTTGGCGGGTTGGGAAGTTCAACCCAACCCAAATTAAGGCGAGTCACGGATTAGATGGGCCAACCCACGGGTCTGTTAAAAAATAAAAAAATATTAAAAATTTTAAGTTTGAATTATAATTTAAATTGATTAAGTTGAAAGTTTTAAGTTTGAATTATAATTTTAAGCTTGAATTATAATTTAAATGGATCAAACCCACTAATTCATTAAGTTTTCTACTTTAATTTTAAATTTTAAAATAAATAAATAAACTTTCTGAACCCGCGGGCCAACCCAAGCCCGCCGCGGGCCAACCCACGCCAGTCGCGGGCCTAGGCGGGCCAACCCAACCACCTAAATTACTTGGCGGGGCGGGCCAACCCGGTAGGCCTAACCCAACTTGACGGCTATAGTAAAAAGATAGAGACTTAAAGCTATTTTTATGCAACCCTATATTTCTGGGAAATGCTTTGTTTAATCCGCTTGATGTATTTACTATTGTCATTACATCCTCATACATATCATTAATTAGTTCGATATACGCTATGTTACACCTCTTGTTTCTTGAATTCTCTATATAATTTTTCTTGAAATTCTATCATAAGTTTTTAATTTTCTAGGTTGACGAATACCATTTGTATGTCTTGCTTTTGTTCTTGATACTTTTTACTTAGTTGTTGAGAAGATGTATAACTTCTATTGTCGACCTTTCAAATATAAATCAAAATTAATTTTCGGTCACCATGGTCTCCTTAGTCTTTTTTATTACTCTTCTCCAAAATTTTCATGTATGACGTTTAATACTCCTAAAGTTTACACAATTTTGTACATCTCTTTTATTCTTATATAAGGGAACTAGAGTATTTACCCTCCACCGATTAGATTTTTTTTATTTTCAATATCAGATTGAATAACTTTGTAAATCATTCAATTCCTTATTTCCCTAGACACTTTCATACCTCTATCGAAATATCATCTGGTCTAATTACTTTTTCATTTTACATTCCATTTAAAGCTTGTTATACTTCTAAAGTTTGAATTTATGATAAAAATTTAAATTTTTTATACTCATTTGACCTACTTAAATTACCTAAATTAAGTTAGTCATCTAAATCTTTATTAAAAAATTAATAAAATATCTCTTCCATCGTTCTATTCTTTTCTCATCATTTAATAGTATCCTATTGTATTCATCTTTAATACATTTTATTTGGATAAAATATCTTATCCTTTTATATCTAATTTTTAATTTAAGTATTTCAAAGTTTCATTCTTGATTTCATTCCATGCTTTCTTAGCCTCTTTCTTAGTTACTGTATACATTTTTAGGTTTTCTTCATTTCAACAAGTGTATAATACCTTATAGGATGTTCATTTTTCCTTTATTTGTTTCCTATATGCTATCAAGATTCTTTACTTAGTGATGCATGTCCATCTGACTCATCAAGTATACTCTTTGCTATTATTTTCAACTTTAATGTTATTTTCCTTCTCGAAAACCTTGAAGGCGGAGAAACCTTACAACCTTTTCGTTCTCCTCAATATGATATGAAATAATGTTTAGGAGGAAGGAAGAAGAGCAAAAATCAAGAACAACAAATTCTAAAAAGAAGCACTAAAGAATAAAAGAATGGCAGAATTCTTGAGTTGATC
>NW_027430267.1:0-14960 GCF_044706935.1 Curcuma longa | reverse complement strand
GGTTTCCTGTATATGAATAAGACTTTGATTCGCAAACCATTCGGATCTTCATTTCTTACCGCTCTTCAACGTCCACGTAGCTCGTCCTCACTTGGGGCTCAGTGGCCTAAATTGTGATAACGCCATACTATAATAAATTCCCAAAAACCTAGTAAGTAATTATGTCAATGGTGGACCATTGTAGACCAAAAGAAAAGGAGACCTCAAGGGGGAGAGTGAGAGCCCACTACAAGTCAAGAATGGATCGTTTTTCATTCACCACTGTCACTGACACAAGCATAGGAGATCAAAAAGTTGGGCGAAGATCATTTAGCGTGAGACCATAAGGAAAAGTCAAAGGTAGACCACTACAAGGGGGACTTTAGAAGACAGACTCATGAGACTAGCTATTGACTCACTGAGACTTGCAATTGACTAACTTAGAGTACTAACAAAAGAAAGAGTGAGACGTGAGCATATCCATAGTCTTCTCCAACTTATTGAAAGGGCACTGCAGAAGCTCCTATTCACTTTTGCTCAAGGCCTTTTTCAGGAAGCGAGGGCTCTTCAAAACTTTCGATATTACCACTTCGCGTCAAAGACAATACAGAATCTTAGCTCCTCTCCGACCTCAGTGGACTATTTGAGATCCTAAGCAAATTGGAGTATGGGAAGAGAGCCATTCACTCCACCCTGAGAGTGGCCCCTCTCGCGTACCCGAGCTCCCCCTTAGACTTGACTTTACCCATCCAATTCTAGTCTGACGTGAATGATGGCTATGGCTACTCAAAATGTATACTGGTCATTCGCCTCTCCGTAGTGAATGGACGACATGAAAAACGTAGAAGGATCCGCGCGAATGAAAAAATCGGATGCTACAATAAAGAAGGAGAATGGGACCCTGGAAGTTCAGTTTTAATAATCATTCAGTGGGGGAAGTTTTCCTTATAGGAGCGAAGCCCATAACTCCATTCTCTGACTCTCATTAGTAGTCAACAAGACTGAATTTGCGATCATCTCCTTAGTAAGTTGAGCTCTTTTATATCCTCAAAAGATTACGTGAATGGACGAGAGCCATTCACTCCACCCTGAGAGTGGGAAAGAACCCTTCTTTATGGTCGAGCTACCCCGTTCAAATATATAACCCTCTCGCTTTCGCTCTCGCACGTAGCTATCGCTCGTCCCTATGGCTCTCACGTGTGAAATAGAAGACCAGACTTGACTTTCGCTTATCATATAGAGAGAGTAGTGCTATTCTACTCTTGATCTACCCCTAGTTGTCTCTTTCTAGCCTATCTGACCCCTAAGCTTTTATAGTGAGAACTCATACGTCATTCTGAACCCTCATGAATGTCCTCAAAGAGAAGGGTAGAGCTCTCAATCTCACTATATAAGAATGCTCTTCATATTGATCGTGAGGGGCGCGGCAGATGCAAGAAAGCACGTCTTTTTCACTAAAAGTGACTTAGGGATCGAGGTTTTTTAGAAAGAACAAGTATTCTCAAGTTACTTTCTTTATGGTAAATGAGTAGCATCCAGTTTGGGTAGGACAACACTTTGCCCTTCCGGTAAATAAAGAAGGATAGCCATGTGTGTGTTTTTCATAAAGTCACTAGTATTGCCTAGTTCTTTATGGCTCTTTAAAATGAAAAGTATGAATGGGGTGGGGCATCTAGGTCTCTAAAAGACAGACCCTGGTGAGGGTAAAGGTACTCAATTAAATAACTGAATGGTTGGAGCTCCAACCTCCCATAAGCACTTAGAAGTATATGAATCAAAAAGCAAACTCTCAAGTAGTGGTATACTCCCTCCCCAGTGAAGGGGAGCACGGAACGTTTATATAATCATGGGTGCGGACCTGGGACCACTAATAAGAGGAAGAGGGGCCTCGGTCAGTGGCGTCTGACCCTCCGGAGTCTCCTATCTGAACACGGCATGACCCACTAGGCGGATCAAAGAGAGGATAGTTTCAAAGGAGTCTCTTTCAGTCTAAATGAATAAGTTTGAAAAGAAATTAAACCTGCTGGCGTCCGGCCCAAGGAAACTGGGGAAAGACTCAATTGTAGACTAGACCCCTAGCACGACCTGCGGGGTGGAGTGAATGGCCCAAAGCCATGTTAGACTGTAGAGCTCTTATATAAAGACCCTAACCTGAGTCATAAGGGCTACTTGAGACAACTTATATTTATTTTAGGGCCCTGCCATATTAACTTTAAAGCGATCCCTTTCGTCCCTCTGTCTTTCTTTCGAGGATCTGAATTAAGGAGTCCCCATTGAACCAGATTATACTAGACTTAATTATATTAGATTGAGCAGGATACTAAACTAAGAAAGAGCTGCCCATCCATGGGTATCTTAGAGTCTGCAGTTATGGACGCATTCACTCTACCCTGACGATATGGGTCAGTCGAGCACTTTAGGAGTCCCATTTCAGATAGAATATCACAATACAGGAGATGCTTCACACATGCAAAAAACAGAACATAAAAGAAGGTGAAAGAAGATGCGCTACTCCTAAACTCTTTTAAAGGAGGTCCCGAACGAATGAGGGGAAGCGCACAATAGAATCTGAATTCGATAATAGGAAATGAAGGTGAAAGAGCTCTCAAGGATAGGAAGAGAGTGCTCGACTGAAAGGGTGGAGTTAATGGCTTTGGCATGAGCAACTAGCTAGAGGGACTCAATGAGTAATGAGTATAATAGGAGATTTGTTTGCTACTTCATATCAGATCAAAGAGAATCTTAGCGAGGAAAAGGAAAAGCACTTGTGAGCTTTGGAACCATTCACTAAAGAGGGATTATGTACTATTTCATATAATGTAGGTCCGAGGGAGGAGAACGGAGCTCCCCTCCTTATGTTAGGAAAGGGAATGAGTGGAAGGTACCTCGAGGCAAAATCAATAAATCAATCTCAGGCTCAGCTGCGGTGAGATTTGTATATAAAACACCTTTTTTCTGTAGGAGATCCTTACGACTTCATTCGTTAACTCTTTTACGGGAGAAGATACATACTGAGTAAGATGATTAACACATGCGACTCTCATAATGGAAATTCTTTTAAATGAATTCAAATTCGGGACAAGGGAACCTAATTGAGAATGGAATTTCTTCCCACCATCTATTTCATTTCTGTTTACAGAAACTTATTTTGGTTATAAGCAGCAAGAGTAGTGAATAGGCAAGACCGCAGATAGCTCCCTTAGTTCTTTCACTCGTCTATATCAGTCATTTGCCCTAAATTATACGCGAGCCCCCATCCGCGTCTCAAAGAAGTTATAATGAGCTCCTCACCTTTCTAACTTAGACCATGAACCATGCTAGACCATGCTAGACCCTGCATTCTGGCTGTCAAAGACGACAAGTACTTCAGACGTGGGCTGTGGCTCAGGGAAAAAAGTGTTTATTACATTACGGAATGTCTCATCTATGAGACTCAATAAAGAGGAGTGCCCCCACGGATCGAGGACTCCTTGACCTAGCCTCTATTCCACGCTATAGTTCAGTTCTTGCTATACAAAAGCATCACTCGCATCTAGTCAGGTAGGATTTGGACCATCGGAGTATGATTCTTTCAACTTAGTTAATTAGAACGAGGAGCTCAGTTGCTTTCTTTTAAAAAGTGGGAAAGAAGTATAGTATGGCTCCACCGCATAGTGGGCTATGCGAGGGTACTATACCACTTATGGGAGCGCCGCACTCACATGAGAGCGAATCATTGAGTCCTCACACGATCTTCGTCAGCTTCGTTCAGCAAAACCCGTGCTAGCCCCGGGCCCTCCCCCTTTTCGCAATTATTTAACCCACTTGGCCTTGATTCTTTATTAGAGTTCTGATGCTCCTCTCTCTCGCTTACGCTCGAGCCCTTCCAATAAAGAGTCCCTCAGTCGTCTTAAACAAAACAACACAAAAGAAGGACTCCCCCTCTCGAAGGCTCTATTCCAGTTCATTGCAATTCCACTTTTGATCTGAACTTGCTAAAAGGGACAAATATGAAAAGTGTTCGACAAATATAGTAAATTGAAAGATAAAAAGCTCGAGCGTAAGCGAGAGGAAAGAGGAGATGGGCAGACTCAATGGTGTCTCTTGCTGTGGAGTGGATGGCTTACTTATAAATCAGTCCATTCACTACATATTCGAATTCTAATTAGCTGAGATTTTCGATGAAATAAGAGAGAAAGGAGAAGATATTCAATAGTGAGAGCGCATGCGCTAGAGTGGATGGCGCAATGCAGGAGGGAAGACACTGATGGGTGAGACTCAAAGGAGCGAGTAAGAACGACGCGGTAGTCTAGGCCTTAGTTGCCTTCTCCTTCCGTCTACAACGGACTAGATTCTATTAAGTTAGCCATCCACTCTTTTATTCTGGTTGTCCCCCCCTTTGATCTTGATTCTATCTTGGAAGAGTCTCATTCTCGATCTTGCGTCACTAAATCGACTCCTTTTTGAATGGAGTCTAGGCTCATTCCGTTTTGTAATGCCTGTGTCAGTTCGAGTCTGGCGAGTATCCACTTGGGGGGTTCGACAATGAAATAAGAAAGACTTCAATGCTATTATAAGAAAGATGGGAATTTCTATTTATTTTAGGTAAATATCTCCTTTATATTGATTTTAGGTAAATATCTCCTTTCTATTTATTTTAGGTAAATATCTCCTTTATATTGATTTTAGGCTTAGTCGTAAATAGCCCCTTTGGCTATTTATATGCCTCTGCGTAGCAGAGGTACTTATCTTATATTATATACAGTTAGTCTACGCCTTTGGGGCAATTTCTCTCCTTTAGTCGTAAATAGCCCCAAAGGCTATTTCTTCTACTCAGCATAGCTGAGGTCTTTATATTATAGTAAGAGGGATTAGAACTTAATTATAGTAAGTAGGGCCTTTGGGGCTATTTATCTCCTTTCGTAAATAGCCCCAAAGGCTATTTATATGCCTCTGCGTAGCAGAGGTACTTATCTTATATTATATACAGTTAGTCTACGCCTTTGGGGCTATTTCTCTCCTTTAGTCGTAAATAGCCCCAAAGGCTATTTTTCTACTCTGCATAGCAGAGGTACTTATATTATAGTAAGGCGGATTAGTCTACGCCTTTGGGGCTATTTCTCTCCTTTCGTAAATAGCCCCAAAGGCTATTTATCTGCCCAATATTATAGTAAGGGGTAGCAGAGGTACTTATATTATATACAGGCGGATTAGAACTTAATATTATGAATGTAGGGCCAAAGGGGCTATTTATCTCCTTTTCTTACTTTTTTTCCGCGAAATATATATACAGGGACATAATTACTTACTAGGTTTTTTGGAATTTATTATAGTATGGCGTGCCCTCCTTAAGTAAGTTCCCTAAAATATAGTCAATTAAATTACTAGATTTTTGGCGGCCTTACTATAATATAAGTTCCTCTGCTCGGATTAGTCGTAAATAGCCCCTTTGGCTATTTATCTCCCCAATATATATACAGGGTAGCAGAGGTACTTATATTATATACAGGCGGATTAGAACTTAATTATAGTAAGTAGGGCCTTTGGGGCTATTTATCTCCTTTAGTCGTAAAGACTTTGGCTATTAACTTACTTTTATATTGGGCCCCAAAAATATAGTAAGTTGTAGCAGAGGTACTTATCTTATATTATATACAGTTAGTCTACGCCAAAGGGGCTATTTATCTCCTTTCGTAAATAGCCCCAAAGGCTATTTATCTGCCCAATATTATAGTAAGGGGGTAGCAGAGGTACTTATATTATATACAGGCGGATTAGTCTACGCCTTTGGGGCTATTTATCTCCTTCCCTGTATATATATTTGAACTTATATTATAGAAGATTAGTCGTAAATAGCCCCAAAGGCTATTTCTCTGCTCTGCGTAGCAGAGGTACTTATATTATATACAGGCGGATTAGAACTTAATTATAGTAAGTAGGGCCTTTGGGGCTATTTATCTCCTTTGGCGGCCCTTACTATATATTTAAGAGTGAGATATATTATTTATGTTCAAAGTCAGGCGCTTCCTTGTATCCCGCTTGGCAGTACATAAGGGGAAAGACGAGAATAGACCTCAAAGGCTCTTTTGGTTTGGCTATGGTTGCCTTGACCAGAGGGTTCCAACCCGTTTAGAATGAACCGTAGCCAAAGATCCATTTACCCAGTTTTTTATTTGTGCGAAATGAGGAAATTTTCCGGAGTAGGCCGAGTTTGACTCTATCGCCCGACACACAGCCCTCTATGTAGCTCTACCACAAGACCTTTCGGTGCCTTCACAAGAACGAAAGAGATCATCAAAGAGCGTTTGCTCTAGGAGTGGAGCGATCCCTTAAATCATAGGTTCGATGAACAACTAAACCGAATGATCGAGAGAGAATAACATAAGGTCCGAGTGACAACGACGAACGAGTGATAACGACGTCTCGCAATTATACTGGTAATAATTTAGGGAGCCTAATATAAAAGTAAATTCGAGCGATCATTCTAGTGACGTAAAGAGAATGTACGAGTGAATTCCAAATTCCAATAAGTGAATTCACGCAATTATACTGGTAATAATTTGCTGCGAAGCGACGAACGAGTGATAACGCGACTATCAGGAGGGTAGACGTGTAGACGCGAAAACCGAGTTGGCGTATAATTTCCCCGATGGACGCGTGATGAATGTGAGAAGCATCGGCCCCGGAGAAGGCTGGATCGTAGGAAGCGAGTTATACGTCTATGAATCCTTCCTGTGAGCTCAACGAGTACCCACGATTCCCAGTAGGAGTCGGCATATCGTGCGTAATGGATCCTGATGTTGTATGGGTCATCGGGGCGAAGGGTTCCAAACCTCGGAATTGCGAACATCGCTGATGGCGCGTTCACTGCATCGCACTGGCGCATACACAATGTTAATCATTATCGCCAAGTCCTAAACGCTCTTTTTAGTGGGACGCTATGCTAAAACGAGAGTGTCACGTACGGCGCCCGGTGGTGAAAAAGGAATCGCTCCTTTCGGAATCGCACTTGGTTAGATCGCCTGACTTGGGCGCTCTATAGGGAGGAGGGAGCCTTTCATTGCTTATTATAAAACTGGTGTATAACCATCCATGATGAAGGAAGTTAGATCCAAATCAGAAGATGACCGTCACGTGAGAAGATCTGCTCGCAAGACCGTAAAGTGGCATGGATCGCTGAGAGAATGAGATCGTCAGAGGATCACAGACAGATGATCTTGTGATCAAGGAAGAGGGGGGGCCTCTAGCCTCCAACCCACTTTCTCATGCCAAACTAGGCGTAGCCATCCACGACTGATAAGGGAAATTGCTAATGAATGCCCAGATAATGAACGGTAGTAAATACGATGGATATCATTCTACTATACCATAGACGTAAGATGATGTAATGTCATGCCGCTACAAGGCTGCTAGATATATTCTTTTTCTTTTTAGGTGTGTATAGAATGCAAGGAGAGCCCGAACCGGTGGCCCCATGCCAGGAAGACTGAATTTGACCTAGGTAGGCACTCAAGAAGGCATCTATCCTCCAATCATTCCAGCCGATAATTTGGAAAGGTTTTTCCAAGGCACTGGACCTCAAACGACTAGAATAGCATCACCTACGTAGAGGTACTTTAAAAGTATAATATATAGATGAACTAGAAGGGGAAGGCCAAGTCTTACCAAGTTCTAAATAGGCAGAAGGAGCAGAGTCGTAGTACATGGGGAAATCGGTCCTAGAGAATTGAATTGTTTTCCATGATAGGTATAGAGGATGTAGTTCGACTAAAGTAAAAGATCACAGAGGTACGAAGCCTAATGACAGAACAACCAAGCGCCTAATGGCACAGTAGAAGATTTTTTAAACAAGGAAGGTTGATAAAGGCTAGCTATAAAGCTTCAAACACAGAATAACAAGGAGAAGCGAGAACCTTAAGAGAAGACGGTGCTTCGGATAGTACTATATTTTAGGCCAGGTCGAGAGCACGACTCTTCAATCATCTTCAATAAGACCAATGAGCGGAGGCAAAAGGGCGAACTCTTCCTCGGTAAGAAAAAGAGGCATCCCACACCGGGTGGCACGAGGCCAGAACTGAACCCGTGAAGAGGCAAGATGCAAACAGAATAGATACCATATGGTGATTTCTGAGCTAAACAATTGAATATGGGCTAGAAGACCAGAATTCGTCGTTTTAACGTGGGTTTGTTATCTTAGGTTAAGATCTATCATGAGGGTAGCCAAAGTGGCGTTTTTCTTTAGTTAAATTGACTTGCCCTTGCCTGACCTTAGACCTGGCTAGTCTCCTGCTGCCTTGTTGAAGGAAGGACGGGATAGAACATCTCGTGTGATGCTTAACACACGGTGGAGTGTACTTTTCCTAAACAGCCTTCTATCTATTATCTATGAATGGGTTATTAATAAGAAGAGTTGGGGGCGTCGAAATCAATAGCATAGATCAGCCTCGCCTAGTGCAGGATGTGAGGGGCCAATTGGCAGTCCTGAATTCGATCAGGGCGTACTTACCGCCGCGATAGCCCTCGCTGGAGCCTTCCTATCATAAAGTCGATCTTCAAGCTGGAGAGAAGCGTCCATCCACGACGCTACCACGGCAGACACGACTAAGAAGCTATGAGGCTGGCTTCGACACCCTGTTGAGATTCGGTTTTTCGCAGAAGAATTTTCCCACTTTCAAAACAAAATAGGGCTTGAAAAGCCACGTTTCGCGATCCTGTAATGGTTTATGCCATCAAAAGGGCCTTAAAACGAAGAATTTTCCCATCTGTTGAGAGCTTGGATAGGACAGGTGATCGCTTTCGGCGCACACAATTAAGCTTCCTGCGTGCGATGGTTCTAAGAAAGTCTTGTTAGAATAAGTGCTCCATGACTTTTATCATTCTATTGATGAATAGGACAAATCCACTATGACTGCAATTACAGATCGGATTGGACCATTTTATCTATACATTTCGAACGGAGAATCCAGCCTAATTAGTGATTCCCTTCAACGGATCTTCAAAGCGCTTTCTCAATGCGTCAGTTTGCCTCGGCTTTTTCCACGGCTTTCCCCGTTTTCAGCTTCGAGGAAGCCCCAGTAGCCTATCCTCTTTGTAGCTTGAGGATGTAAAAGAAAAGGTCGTTCTTGTCCGTTCTGTCTTTCTCTGAAAGCGAGGGTTGGGTTGTAGGTGTAGAAGCAGTCTTTTAGCCTTTAGTCGGTTAAGATTTCGGTATCGTGCTAGTAAGGTAAGCGGCTTGGCAGCTGTTAATTCAATCAAGTACGCGTTCGGAAACCTTGAATAAGCGAGGGTTACCCAAGGAGTCAATGGCACACATGGGTCTAGCATGGAAAGAGTCAATGAATTGTACACTTATTTTAATAAATTGGGGCTTCCACTGATTTGACAAAAGCGAATTGAATAATGAGGCATTTTTTTGTTTTATGTTGTTATGAATTTCAATTGATAAAGAACACATTGGTACTTGACTGACCTTGTCCCTAAAGTACATAAAGGAAAGATGCTTCAATTAAATCTTTATATACATAACGGGATGTGCAGGCCGAAAGATAACTATAAAATAAAAAGCTTCGGGAAAGAATGTATAGATAAAATGGGCCAAAAAACTAAGATTGAATTTGCCCTAAAAGAAATCTAAATCGCAATGAAAAAAGTACTTTAGCCCATAAACATAAATTAAAGATATGCTAGGAACTGAAAACGTTCTCAATGATCTTCCCCTCACAGAATTCGAATTATTATTATGATTCCCCTCACCAGTTCAGTTTAGAGGAGGCCCCTCATTTCTATCGTTTTTGAAAAAAAAAATAATTTTCATTATCTCGTTCTAATTCTATCCTTCTTCCCCTCTCCCCTATGGTAGAGCTCCTATAGATCCTCGGCACTGAAGTAATTACTAATTGGGTGAGCCTCTCCCGTTCGGGACTCTCATTATCTCATTCTTAGAGTGGCGTGTGTTACGCATATAGTAGATACAGATCTTTTATAATAAATTGCATAAAGTATACATAAGAGCTTGATGGAAAGGCAAAATAAAGTAGCACTTATGGACAAGATCAATCTAAAGATAATTGAAACTCTGGGCCTTGCTCTATTGTGGGAGCTTTCCCCATAAAGACTGGAATTATATTGAAGAGAAGACTCAAGGGGGAATCCGATTAATCTTAATCTCTTCCATATAACGCACCGCTCATCTTATTCTATTCTATCTTATTATATTCAATATAGCGAGACCGGTAATCTTAATATAATGAGTGCCTATCCAAGTGGAAGAGGTGGAACCTGCTTATATGCTTTAAGAGCTTCTTTAACCTACGAAAGGCTTTGACATAGGATAACTTCATAAGTGCATATAGATATGGATTGATCCAATTGAAGCTCGTTATGCCTCTTTCTAATACTTTCTCTTTCATATCTTCTTTATAAGAGGGAAGTGTCCAGTTAAATCAAACTCCAAATCAGATTCCCAATTGATCTTAACCTTCAGGACTCATAAAACCATTTACCCGCTCTGAACCCTCAGATAAAAAAAGGGCACGAGCCACTTAGAAATCCAAGTTTTATTTTAAATGGAAAGACAGTGGGAATGCCGCTTTGCCTCAAGTAACCTAGGTAAATGAATTGCTTCGTTGAGGGGGAGGGTACTTAATAAAGATAATAACTGATTTGTTAGGTTTGCGAGGTTCTAACTATACAGTGTTAGGCCCTACTAAGGGTTGAATTAAGAAATTGAGCAGCCTTTCCCCCTTAATAAAGAAAGTGGAGTTCGTATCCATAAAAGTACTTCTATATCAGTCTCACATTCAATCTTAATGGAAAGGGGAAAGATAGACTCAATCATTAAGAACTTCGGCTGTGGCCCACGGAGTATAATATGAGTTAATGAGTATACATAAATGAGGCACTAGAAAGAAAGTAAAGAGAGTCAAAGAAGTAGTTAACTAAATCAGAAGACTGCAATTTCATACCTTCTAGGTAGGAATGCAAGGATATGTATCGCCATACATATAAGTTCTAAGGAGAGGTGAGGGTGCATATTCGATAAGAGGTGAAGCTATGTAATTCTCAATTAGGTGACCCGCACAGAAGAATCATTATGATATTTTTATTCTCTCGTTTTTACTTCACTAAACTGACCCAGACCCAAAGAGTGAATGGTGGACCACGTAGCTATCGCTCGTTCCTCTTGCTGGTGATAAAGAATTTTAATCTGCCCAGGAACTATAAAGCCTGTCTGTTTGAAAAGATTATGCCACGAATTCATCCATTCGAGGGGACGAAATGAGTATCTTATTCTATTTGCAACCTGGCCAACAGGAGCGAGTGAGAACGACGCGGTTCATCCAATTATATACAAGTTAGGAGCGAAGATCATGACGCGCTAGACCATCTTCAAGTTAGGTACGACTGAGTGAGACGTGGGAATCTCTTTCGTAGTGTTTTTTGAATTCACTACATACTAGAATTAGCTGCGGGTATAAAATAGCTCGTAAGCGACCATAAGGCCCCAAAAACCTAGTAAGTAATTATGTCACCTTACTATATATTTCACCCCTACTATATATTAAGTTCTACCTCTTGCTGTATAGAAAGATAAAAGATAAGACCTAAGCCATGAGTGAGAGCCGACAGCTACCATAAGCCATAAGGGGGATTTCCGACTACAAGTATAGGGGCGAGTGAAACTATCATTATAGGTGGAATAGCAATTCACTCATATTCTAGTTGCAGGGATCGACCATAAGCATCAGGTAGTACGTATGCAATAGCAAGAATCTTAGAGAGACCGAATGAAAAGGATAAAAAGCAGTCCTATCCAAGTTCAAGTAATAATTCAAAGAACACCACCAACCTTAGAAACCCGCCAATGAGACGCTTTCAAAAAACAAAGAATAGACCATTTCAGCCATTTCAACATCTTTTTACCAGAGTGACTTGAAAGATAAGTGAAATCTAGAACGGGAAGATAAGTGAATGAAAGAAGTTGAAGTAAGATAAGAAACGAATCACGAAGAGGAAGATCTCAGTGTTAAATAGATAGATTCAAGGCCTGGAAGGAGGAGGGTTCCAGGATATAAATCCATACTAAGCCCTAGCAAAAAACCTGCCATAAAGAAATGGATATTATGTATATTAAGTTTTTGAATGGAAACATCTTTTCGTATTCATGTCCATGTTAGACTGTATATGGGGAAAGAAATAGAATATTACAATTGAATTAGATCTTTCCTAGATGTGAATTGCCATACTGGACGGAATCAAATGCTAAGTGAGCTCGGAAAGAGAAAGAAAATAGAGGGGATGCACTTATGTAATTCCTCATGTGGATCCCTGACTAAATTAGAATTCTTAAGTTTGAGTTCCACGTGTTAAGCATGGAGTAATGACTTCTCTTTTATCACTACTAAAGTATACTAAACAGCTTAAAAGAAAGGATATTAGGCAAAATGAAATTTCACAATTCTTATAGTACTTCGCGTGAAATTCACTTAAATTCCACTCAAGGCCTTGCACTATTGTAGGAGCTTTCTCTAGCATAACTCTCATTCCATTTATTAAAGGCAGATTAAGATGAGGATGCATCCACTCTTTATATAATGTAATTCAGATTGGGATATTCTTGATATAATTACTAATATGTGTATTTTATTCCTTATACCACGAAGGATCATTCCTACCCAAGTTAAAGAGGGGGCACCCACCTTATATGCTGTCCTTCTCTACCCTCTTGAACCGGATAAAGGGTTTGACATGGGATTCCTTATTAAGTGCATATAGATTGATCCAAGCTCGTTATCCATCTTTCTTTATAGAGTTCTTTTGCGTATAGAATCTTCTTTCTAAGAAAGACGTGCCCAGTTAAATCAGAAGCAACAAAAGATTATAAAAGTTTGACAGACACTTTTCCTATAGAAATGAGCTTAACATTGAGTCCCAATTTGATTCAGAGCCAAGAAAGCGAACATCAAAAGAGACAGGCGCATTTATAATATAATAAGAACAACTACTGAGTCTAATCGGACCTGGAGTCAGCGCATTCCGTAAACCTGGAGTGAGTGCTTTTTGGTTTGAGAGTTGCGGTCGCATTAGTTCTTCCAGTTGATTCAGCCGTGAATGGATTAGATTAACTTCAACTTCATAGCACATTGTGCCTCAAACCCTTTGAGCTTATGCCTTTCATGTACGCGGAAATTAAGGATATAAAAAGCAAAGAATATTATATACTTTAAACTTAGCCATTCAAAAGGGTCAAATTCAACACACATCTAAAGAAAGACTATAAAAAAGGCAATGAAATCAATCTCACTATATAAGGAAGCAATGCGATTCTGCTAAGGAATCAATTCAAGCGTTAGGAGCACTGCTGATGCCTTCACTCCCATAGGGGCATAGAGGTCCTTTATCAACTTACTTTTATATAGTTTATCAAGTCAAGTTGGTACCCTTTGTGTCATTATAAACTTGGATCTAGGTCTTTTATAAAGAGAACTGGGAATCCAGTGTTTTTTAGCCTCAACTGACTCGGTTTGAATCCATTAATAAAGGTCTTGTGGAAAGTACGAAACCCCTTATTTGGGACATGCCTAGAGGGATCGAGGTGTTTTCGAAAGTTCAGTACCCGTCGCTCTCGCCCAAATATATATACAGGGCCTTCTTTCTTTCCTCCCAGGGTAAATGAAATGGATCTAGGAAGGGACGAAATGAATAAGATCTTTCTTTAATAAAGATATAATAAGATCAAAAAATTCATATATAATAACTGATAACAGAGAATCCACGTTTGCCACGGGTGCATTAGAACACAAGAAAGAAAAAGAAATGACTTGCTTGGTCAGCTCAACCACTAAAGGTGCGAAGGATTTCTTACTTGAAGGCAGGAGGGAAATTCGGATTAGTCGTAAATAGCCCCTTTGGCTATTTATATGCCTCTGCGTAGCAGAGGTACTTATCTTATATTATATACAGTTAGTCTACTTAGTCGTAAATAGAGGATTAGTCGTAAATAGCCCCAAAGGCTATTTCTCTACTCTGCATAGCAGAGGTCTTTATATTATAGTAAGGCGGATTAGTCTACGCCTTTTGGGCTATTTATCTCCTTTGGCTATTTATATGCCTCTGCGTAGCCGAGGTACTTATCTTATATTATATACAGGCTGATTAGTCTACGCCTTTGGGGCTATTTATCTTCTTGGGGCTATTTATCTCCTTTCTAAACTAAAGGCAAAGGCGTAGGAAGCACAGGTCAAAGAAGCAGCACTCACCGCAGGAGATCGAACAGATCCGGTTGGTTGATTCAAGTCTAAGTAGCATCAAACAAAGCGAGATAAAGGTGAGGTGGTTTCTCCCCATTTACCGAGTGAAGTAACAGCAGGCATGCCATCATAGGCAAAAAGAAAAAAGGCCTTTCACATCTAGGCAAGGAGAAGACTCTCTCACCAGACTCGTCCCTTGTTTTCTTGTATGGGAACCCCATTCTTTAATGATAGAAAGAAAAGAGTTTATTAAAATTCTCAAGCTCATCTCAGATTCATTAAGGAATCAGACATAGCCTGGTTCTATTCATAACAGGCAACGGGGGGTTGGTGTGGCCGGCCATCGAACTGAGTTTAAATTGCAAAGCTAAAGGAAGATTTCTCGTCACTATGGTTGAGGCGAACTACCACTTAAAGATCGATTTTGTAAGAACTGCCAATTCAAGCGACTTATTATTATATTAGGGGCCGTACGTGACCAATTGGCATTTAGTTGTCCTAGACCTGGTTGGCCTTGTCTGGCCGGCACCCTTATTTTCTATTGGTGACAAAACCCGGCACATGAACCCGGGTAACCCAGAGAATTTTTTTCAAGATATCGAGCTGAAGTCCATTCATATCCACTCATTCCACGCCTTTCTTCTCTTATGATCGAAGGAATTGGCTTGACTGATGGGACTCAGTCAAGGCTAGTCCTTGACTTCTTTTTCCTTTAGCGCGGTAGGGAATAAGAACGGAGATAGAGCTCATTTC
>NW_027430266.1:0-1434 GCF_044706935.1 Curcuma longa | reverse complement strand
AGTATTTTGGTACACAACACACGATCCTAGTGGTTGATAAATTTTATTGCGGTACGAAGGACACGCATCACCAAGTTGGAGGAATACTTGAACAACTACAATGCGGAAATCCTACTTGCAACCGAGCCATACATCTACGTTGTGGTTGTTGGAACATGAGAGGTTGCAAACTAGAGACAGGCAACCTTATGTGCAAGACAAGGAGTGCACATTCTGTGGGATTGAGTAGGAAATCCAAGAGAATATATTCATTAGGTGCGCAAAAGTGGATTTGATATGGAGGAGAGCAAGAGGTTGTATTCAGATGGACCAAGAGACTACATACAGGTGGGTGCTACGGATCTTCAAGAGGCAATATTATGCATCACATGTTTTGGTTAAAGTTTGACATCTAGCTATATCAACCTTAGTTCATTTTTTTATTGCTAGCTAGAAATCGTAGCTTGTTTGAGGGGGAGATGTTTGATGTTGAGCGTATATATAAGAAGATGCAAATAGATATATATGGAACCTTAGATACCTTCTCATAAATGATAATTTGTTAGACATGATAAGTTAGTCATTGGTCGTTGTACTCATTTTGGTAAAGTAATAAATTTACCTTTCAAAAAAAATTAATACAACAATATTAAAATAATGTACCTTATTGTCAATTCAGTCTTTCATGTTTAGTTCCATGTCAATACTCTCATAAATCGTGAGCTTGTGCGGTTCCATACAACTCGACACCGTAAGACCCTCATGTGACTCAATACCCTAATTTGCTCCCACAGTTTGACCTCTCGAGCACCCCATGCAACTCAACTTCTTGAGATCCTCACGTGCATCGACAATTTTGAGTCCCACCTACAATGGTCGTTTATCTTCATTAGTCATGTGAAACTCGAACCCCTGGATTACCAAATAAAAATCCAGTTGTGTTGTTTTGCTTTAAGACTTATGGTGTTATTATATTATAATGAACATTAATAATATATGATAAAATAAACTATTCTCCAATATTTTCTTGTGTTTTCTTCTCTCCATTTTTTTTCTAGTGTTCAGTTCACCTCTTTTGAAATGACTTATATTACTCCTATTATAATTGATATCTTGATAATGATCTTATTCCACATCAACTATGTCTTGCCAATGTGGTTATATGGTAGTTCAGTAGATCTAGTCTTTGTGGCTCTATTTGATGTCAACACACTCATGTGGACTATGAGCCCCGATGGTTCCATATAACTCTGCACCTCGAGTCTCCCATACGATTCAGTACCTTGTTCACACTCAACGTTTGACATCCCGAACACCACATGCAACTCAGCTTTCTGAGTTCCTCATGCAACTTAGCATCTCTGAGTCCCTCCTATAGTTGCCCAGAATGTCTTGTGTGACTCAACACCTGAGTTCTTGAAGTGCTCCACTCAGGATTGCTCTTGAGCTCTATAC
>NW_027430265.1:0-2724 GCF_044706935.1 Curcuma longa | reverse complement strand
TATATTTATAAATTAATAAATGAATAAAAATTTTCTTTATATAAATATAAATAAATATTTATATAATTTATAAAAATTTCACCGTCTTAACCTATGTTTTAATTAAATATTTTCACCACCTCAATAAAAATTATATTAATTATAATTAAATATTTTTACCCTAATTCGTCCTCAACACATCCCGTCGCCGCCTCAACAAATCCCGTCGCCGCTCCTTTCTCGCACCGCTACGTAGGCCTTCCGACGGCTCTCCGCTAGGAAGCTCGTTGCCGGGATCTAGCGCCTACGGGCTATAGATTCTGCTAGGGGAGTCTGCGGTGGCAGGGGAGAAGGCTGGCGAGCTCGTGTAGGTCTTGAGGTATGATAGTATTATGAACCTCGCCCCCTTTGTGATTTTGTTTTTAGGGTTTTTTTTCACTGTACGACATTTTGACAGCATTCTTGTGTTAATATTGTTACTCATCATTGCTTAGATTGTTCGCAACCTTCAATCATCCCTTCATGACCTCATAGAAAAAGTTTTTTTTTTAAAAAAAAAGTTTGCATGAACATGCGTGATCTCTCTCACATTAAGAGTGCTTCAGCTGTTAATTTAGCAATCTGTTCTTGTTATGTAATTGTTCTTATTCACTTCCAATTTATGATCTACATGTATACAATCGTGGCAATTGATCTGTAAGTGGTGATAAACTACAATGTCACTGACCACTAAACTTGATTACTCATTTCTCTGCTCCTTGCATTTGTCTCTGCAGTCAGGCTGTGGTCGCCAACAAGTTCAGTTGCTTTACAATCCCCTAAGCACTGGAATCCATACTAATAAGAGCAAGAAGCATGAGTTTGCCAGTCCAGTCTCCGTCTTAAGTCCAAAATACAGTGACATCCACAAGGTTACACTTCCGCATTATAAATTTGCTCGACTCTTTGGGTTGTCTTCTCGTATCGATTGTAATTATAGTTGCTTCATGTTCAGCAGTTTTCTAGTTTTCCAAGTTCTGCACTGGAGAAGGCAACTAAATGGGACCCCGGGAGCTCAATGTCAGCAAGTATGAGGCATTACTTTGTTCTGCTTATAGCTCAGATTTCATATGCAAGTTGAGATTGCATATTATTGAATTTGTTCTATAGTATTATAGAATTTGTTCTGTATTATAGCTCAGATTTCATATGCAAATTGAGATTTCATATGCTGCTTATAGATTACTTTGTTCTGCAGTATGATTGCATATTTTAGAATTCTACACATTAGATTCATGATGAGATATAGCTCAGATTTCAGCATGTTGGATGTGATTTTGTTAATTTTTATTACTGACACTTATCAACTGAAGTTAATTTTTATGCAAGCTGACACTCATCTTCTATCTTTTGCAGACACTGAATATTGACAATTATGAAGTTAGAGCTTTAGCGCATTGGAGAGAGCTTCTAGAAAAGGTATTGTTCTTTCATTAGTTAAAATTTAATTGTACTTGTAAGTGTTATCCATGTAGTAAGAAGTAACTTTTGTTCGGTTATATAATGATACAATTGTCAAAAGCATACAACTTATTTTTCATAAATGTATAAATCTAACAAACTACTTTTTCTTTTATGAATGATTATTTTCATCAGTAAACTGTTCCTCAATACATATGCATCCAGCTTCTTGTTAAATCTGTCTCTTTTGCTGCCAACCAAGGTTTAGCTCCTTTTCAAGATATCTATTTTCTTTTGATCTTACTATTATACATATGTTTTTATGCAAATCTTTCAAGATATATATATGTTCTTGTTCTGCATCTGGACAATTAGCACGAGATATAGACCAATTCTCTTTAAACAAGCCAGTGGTGGTACCATCTATTGATCTGACATGAGCTTGCTACAGAGAAAGTCACATGGATCAGGAAAAAAAACCATTGAAACGCCTACTAGATTCTTATTTCTATTACTTTTTTAAGGAACTGATTTTTCTAGCCTTATCAGTTAATGAGAATGTACCTAATATTATGTGTTTCCATTGCAGTGCTGTAAAAAACACAGTTATGATGATTCAGATGAGGACGAAGAGGATGATGATGAACAAGATGGCGAAGACCAGGAAGAGGACGATGGGGCTGAAGGTTATCCTTCTGAGGATGAAAATGCTGAGGGAATGTGTAATATGTTGCAAGAAGAATATTTGTGTTAGTTACTTTTGGTTATTTGTAAATATTGAGGTGATTAAATATATTGGTGCTTTTCTATTTGTGATTTGTTTGGTGAATTTATAATATTATGATAATTTTGTATTCTTGCTCGATCATAATTGACAAACAACATAAAAAAATAAGTGTTATTACAACAGTTTTAAATTCAATGACATCGGTTTGGAAGCGTTGTCGTTAAGTGATATTACATCGGTCGAAAACCGTTGTTAAAATTGATGTTAAACATATATTACATCGGTTTTACACCGTTGCAAAATCGATGTCGTTGTGATATTACATCGGTCGAAAATCGTTGTTAAAATTGATGTTAAACATATATTACATCGGTTTTACACCGTTGCAAAACCGATGTCGTTGAGTGATATTACATCGGTTTACATCGGTTACAAACCGATGTCGTTGAGTTGTATTACATCGGTTACAAACCGATGTCTAAAATGTCAGACCTTTTACAACGCCTTCATAGACATCAGTCGATTTTCTCATAGACATCGGTTTTCCACCGATGTCTATGACTGTTTTTGTTGTAGTG
>NW_027430264.1:0-26345 GCF_044706935.1 Curcuma longa | reverse complement strand
CTCTTCCTTACACCCCAAATTGGAGTGTAAGAAATTCTAACGATTCATGAGCATGGAAGGTTAAAACTTACCCTTCTTCTCCCTTCCCCTCTTTAACTCACTCTATCCTAAACAAAAGTTAAAATTCTTATTCTCCTTATTTACCCTCCCCTCCCTTTCCCTAGATCTCCTCTCAAACAAAGCATTAGATTGGAGGGGTTCGGCTCTGATCGGAGATTTTCTCATGACTCGAGTGCACCATCTCGAGGATGCTCCTAATCAAGGATGCTTCTATAGTATAACTTGTTACGGGGATGTCCTTGGTTAGGGACGTTCCTAAGGTGAATGCACGGTTGTAGTTTTGTGTAATCTATTTTAGGAATGTTCTAGGTCGAGATGTTCCTAAAGTGAATGCACGATTGAAGTATTATATAACGGGATATTTTTGATTGGGGATGTTTTCAAAGAGTGCACGGTTAAAGTCATGTATAATTTATTTCGAGGATGTTCCTAGTTAGGGAAGTTTATAAGTGAGTGCACGATTAATATCTTGTGACATGCATATCATCTCGAGGCATTGACAAGGCCATGCTTTGGGCGAACATTCTTGTCCTAGATGGATGTACCAGGGTATATTAGCGAGTATCTAAGGAGAGTCCTATTTAAATTTTTTATGAGCATCAGATTCTCTAGAGGTCATTGGCCCCTAGTTCATTACTTTTTGTTCTTTCCACTAGGAATACATGAATTCCACATAAGATTGTGCTAAGCTGGATCAAGAGATAAAACGAGTCATCGACATTCACCGGTCCAATCTGTGCTGGTGGCAAATGCCCCTCATTGTGCCACTGGTCCACCTCTTCCCTAACCACCCAGGGCGTTAGTGGGACCTACACCTAGCGGTGAGGAATGTATAATGCTCAACCCAAGCGGGGACTTATAAGAAGACTTGAGGATCACAATCAACCCACTTGAGGTTATTAAGATAATCTTGCAAGGTGCCACTGATAGAGACTCTAATCTGGGTTAAAAAACATATAGTCGATGGGAGTGCATGACTATAGGTTGTAGTTCGGACGCACCGGATGGGCCTGTGATTGATTTTGGACCACGAGATTTAGAGGGGGTTTCTACACCCCATAACGATGGCTTAATCATGTCGGCAATTGTGACCAACTATGAAGTCACTTGGGTTTCCATTGATTCAGACAACTGAATCAACATGTTTTTCGAGAAGCATTGAAGTGGATGGCGATGGGTATGCCAGATTTATAGGTAGTGGCCACACCCTTTTCGGGTTTTCGACGCATGCTATTCAACTCTTGGGATAGATCTGCTTGCTCATTGCATTGGGTGAGTAGCCGAGGCTGAGGATTGCTATGATCTTGTTTCCAATGGTTGATGCACCTTCCACATATAACATCATTCTGGGTCATCCAACCCTAAGCACTTTTAGGTCGGTTGGTTTCCCATACCATTAGAAAATCAAGTGTTATGTGATCAAACAGGTTGACCAAAAGAGAGCATGAATGGGAGGGATGCAAACTTGTGATGAGAAGAATGCCCTAGGTGAGGTGCACCTAGTATAAGGAGCTAAATCGGTTCTCATGGTAGAGGAAGGATTAGGATCCATACGCATCATCCTTGGAGAAAGCAATAAGACCACTTGGATCACTAAAGGGCTGAATCAAGGGTTGAGAAGGGAGGACCCGAGGTTAAAAAGGGATTGATTCCTCCTTCGGAATAGCAATGTGTTTGCTTGGTTGACACAAGATTTTATGGGGATCTCCTCAGAGGTCATGGAGCATTGTCTCAACATCCTCCCTATCCGCCTGATCGATAAAGCAGAAGCGGTGACATTTTGGTTGGAAAAGGATAGGGTTATATGGGAGGAAGTGGAGAAATTGCATATAGTTTGAGCACAATACGAGATCCCTAGTTGGTTATCTAATGTCGTGTTGGTCTGAAAACCTTCAAACAAGTGGGGGATGTGCATGAATTTCCATGACCTCAGCAAGGCTTGTCCCAAAGACTGTCACCCCCTTGTATTGGCCAATTGATGAATTATACTGTGAAACAAGAGTTTATATCAATGATGGATGTATACTAGGGATATCATGAGATTTCGTCTGAAAACCCTCTTATAAGTGGGGGATATGCATGAATTTCCGTGACCTCAACAAGGTTTGTCCCAAAGACTGTCACTCCCTTGCATTGACCACTTGATGAATTATACTGTGAAACAAGAGTTTATATTAATGATGGATGCATAACAGGGATATTATCAGATTTCTTTGGCTAAATTTGACTAAGACAGTCAATTTCTTTATTGCGGATGAAACCTTTTGCTATGTGGTCATGCTGTTCGGTTTCGAGAATACACGGACCACCTATCAGCGTCTCATAGATAAAAGTGTTCGGACCATGTTACATGTAATGTCGAGGTATATGTAAACTCATGCGGCTGACCTGGTATCGGACTTGGAGACCTTTGCCACTGCTCAGTGATATTGGAGAAGTGCATTTTTTCGAGATACGCAGGGGTAAATTCCTGGGATACATGATGACCGAACGGAGAATGGAAGTTAATCTGGAGAACGTAGAGACCGTTCAGAACATACAACCTCCTAGAAATGTACGGGAAGTCTAGTGCTTGATGGGATGAATTACAATATTATCTCACTTTACACTTGTTCGACAGACAAAAGGTTCCAGTGGGATCAGAGATGTGATGATGTTTAAAGGAGCTCAAGAGTTATTTGGCCTAGTTGGTTGTCTTATCTAAGTCGGTCCCAAGAGAACGATTGTAGATTACCTAGCTGCTTCGGAAACTGCAGTGAACTACATATGGTCAATAGGAAGATATTGACCAACACCCCACTTACTATGTCAATCACTTATTGAAAGGACTGAAACTTCGATATATAGGATTGGAGAAGCTTACTTTTGGCACTCACCTTGATGGCCTGCTGTCTACGATCTTCTTGTCGCACCCTATTACCATCATGACCGACACCACTATGAGGTGCATCTTGACTTACCTAGGCTACAGGGTAGCTGATGAAGTGGGTCACAAAACTAATTGAGGTATAAAATTTAATATTAGCTAGACAAACTATCAAAGCCCAAGCATTAGTTGATTTTATAGCTGAGACAACCCATTCGAAAGAAACAGAGCCTTGGTTAGTCTTTGTGGATTGGATCCTCTAGTAGTGAAGGCAACATAATAGAAGTGGTGTTAATCTCCCCTCTTGTGATGTTTGGGGTCGGACGAGATTGAATACGTTCTTCGAGAGATATGTGGTATGCCGGTTTAGAATCCTGAGGCACTTGATTAAGTGATAACAATCAACAATTTCCAAATAAGGAGAAGAATGCAAGCTTGGTGTCAAATGATCTATCACGCCTTTACCTCAGTGGTTTACCTCCTAGAGTAACAAGCATGTAGAAGTCACCAATGGGGATTTCATACACGGGTTGAAGACAAAGCTTGAGCATGTCGTAAGAATGTGGGTTGAAGAATTGCCAAGCGTGTTCTTTAGACGACCACTAGAGAAACTCCCTTTAGTATGGTGTACAGGATAGAAATTGTGATCCCTGTGGAGATAGGATGGAGACCGCCTGGGGTCCAAGCTACGAGCAAGAAGGAAATGACGAGCGACTGACAATGGAGTTGGATTTGGTGGAAAAACACTGGGCTGGTACCTTCGCTAGGATGTAAAAATATTGTGGTTGTATATGCCAAGTGCATAACAAAAGGGTAGTTCCTAAGTTATTTCAAGTGGGGACTAGTCCTCTGCAAGACAACCCACTAGGGACCTGGCTAAATTGAGCCCAAAATGGGAAGGATCTTTTTTGAGTGGGCAGGAGGCTCAGTACAAATGCTTATTATTAGTGAATGCCAAAGGAAGGACGCTACCACGACCTTAGAACACTTGGGCCCTCTTTGTGTTCACTTCATATGAATTTTACATTTTATGATGATGCGCTGAGCTCATTTTGAATTGTCTAACTTTTGACTGGTTGAGAGACCGATACAAAGCCAACCCTATTTCGATTAACTCAAATACATGCCCCCTCGAAGAGGAAGGGAGACCAACCCTCAACACACAAAATGCAAGGAGTATAAAAGTAGACAGGTAGATAAATATATTGTAAGCAAATAGTGTTTAAGTTGGCCTGCACGAGGCGTGCCCAAGCAAATATCAAATGGGCATCAAACCCAACTATAATTACAACACTACGGATCGAATTCAAAATATTCTTTTGAGATCTGAACCAACGCAACTTCGACATCTAAGAAGGATGACTCTTCCCCAACAAGAGGGGTACCCATGGGCTTGAAATTGGGTCATGCAATTCTAGAACCCCAACTCAAAGAAGCTATAGGCACGAGTACACACTTTCTTAGGCAGCTCGGGAGACTTCCAAAATTCAACTTCCCAAGCCTTCTTTCATTCCTCCTTTGCTTGACATGTCCAGGTTTAACTTTGCCACTTCCCCTTCTAGCTTCGCCGCTCGACTCTGTGCTCCCTTTGCGTCGACCTCGAGCAACACCAGTCGTCCCCTAATTGTCGCCTCTGATGCCCATATGGTCGCTACCTTCGCCTCCGCTCAGGACAACATCACCTCCACCTCGGCTAGGGTTGCCCCTTCCCAAGTCTCACACCACCTCTGATGCCCATGCGCTCGCTACCTTCGCCTTTGTTGCCTTCACTCGGGACAACATGACCTCCACCTTGGCTAGGGTTGCCCCTTCCCAAGTCCACTTCGCCTCTTGAGCTGTTGCCTCTAGTTGTCAGTGGTACTTGATAGCTGTGTGACAACCTTTTTAGTGTGGGTCATGGAGTTAGTCAACTGTTGCTTTAGGTTATCACTTGACCTCTAATCGCACGACCTTCATGTGGTTGGTTTGGCAAATGTCATGGCTTTGCATCCGTTCCAAGAGCTTGCGGGAGTTGATCAGACTCTACAACACACACTTTTATGTTTTTCAATAACGAAAAAAATAGTTCGAGGACCTTACTTGAGTTGTGTTGTGAGTAATGAAGTCGGTGAGACGAGGCCAGCTCATGTGGTGCAACCACTGTTGGAGTGGGGCTAAGGTTCGATCCCAAGCCGCTGCTGGGAGATTGGAGACACGTGAAGAGGCTCAATAGTAGGGGTGGAGTGTCGCTACGAGCATGGCGACGACTTGTGCTCATTGAAGAACTGATCGTCTAGGGCTAAGGTGGGGTGGTCTTAGTTGTGGGGGTCGATCAGGAAATGACAACCTTCTTTATATGGATCTTGGATGGGGCTTTGTGAGGTGGAGAAGGTCAGGTAGTGTTGGGGGCCCTCTCTCTTTTGGGATATTTGAAAGGGGGGGGGGGGGTGTCAGGAGACAGGGGGGATTCCTAATCGCGACCATGGGAGGCTTAGCAACTTGGGAAGTGACATTCTCAAAAGAAGTGTCGCCAACCGCAGGGATAATGCTTAGGCCAATGTGGTATAGGACAACCTCATTGATTAGATGACGCAAATCAAAAACATGTCTCCCAAGGCCCAAGCAACTAATTTATACTGGTCCAGCAAGGAGGCAAGGCATAAATCGAGGAGGTAGGGCAATGGAATGGAAAAGGTGGTCAGATAAAGAAGCTTGTGAGAGCTGGGACAGTGATGTGCGTAGGGTATACATGTGTTTTTAATGCGTTTATTGCACATCTTTATGTATTTCATGACATTATCTTATGTTTGTCACATCCTTTATTCATGCATTAGGCATATTTTCTCAATTTCCTAGTTTGAAAGTCTGCTCTTGTATTTGTGTATTTGTAGGACGGAATTGAAGTGAAATAAGGCAAGACGGAGATTAAAAGAAAAGAAGGTAAAGCAGGGCCGTGCCTACAAAGCACGGCCGTGTTTCATCATCTTGAGGGGTCGTGCCTTGTAGGCACGGCCGTGACTCACCACCCGAGCCACACCAGCCAGTAGCCATGTCTACCAGACACAGTCATGCTTCCATACAGATCAACTGCTGTTGAGGGTCGTGCCCCCTACCAGAGCCGATCAAGTTTGAGGCCATGCCTCCTAGGCACGGTCATGCCCCAAATTTTCCAGCCTGATCCAGCTTGGGGCCATGCCCATAAGGCACGACCGTGCTTCGCTTCCAGAGAAGAACCAGGTCAAGGCCGTGCTTGTTTTCCCGAAGAAAGCTTGCTCTAGGCAGTGCCTATCAGGCACGGTCATGTGACGAAACGTGAAGGGCGTGTCTCCTAGGCCGTGCCATGAGGCACGATCGTGTGGCGTCAGGGCATATAAATACTTCTCTTATTCAGCCCTAAAAGGAGGGAGAGTCCTTAAAGGTGATTGAAGGCCACCGTAGCCACCATCCGTAGCGAGATTCAGTGATCCATCCATCTGTTCAGGACTACTCCGTCGCATCCATCCACCGTCGATGAGGAGATTGCAAGACCAAGAACACTGCATTGATTGATAAGTCTTATCTCCTTTTCTCTTTCAGATTTAGGAGTAAGATGTACTGTTTTTATTCTTCTTTGTGTTGTATTTCCTCCGTTATGGAGTAGATCCTTAGATTTTAGGATGTAGGAGGAATCGGGATGTAAATGGATGATTGTATCTATGGATTTGATATTTGCCATATCAATGATTTGATTATGCATTGCTATGTGGATTTGTGCCTTGCACTTATTTGATAATATGTTTATGAATGGTTTGATTTCATATGGATGAGGGTGAGTTGTAGTTTAACGGAAATCTTAGGATCGTATGACAGGGATGCCTTATGACAGAAAGTGAATTTTTAATTGGACTTTTTGAGGAGATTCTTAGACTACAATGAATTCTTATGAGAGATAGCTAACAATTATTGATTGCTAGGAGAGGTCCTTAATTGAGTACTCGGTGACAGAGGGTAGGACACTAGTAGTATTGCTGGAGTGCCCAGTAACAACGAGAGAGCTATAGAACCAGACTATCTGGGTGTTATCTCGGATTAGTAATCGTAACATTAGAGAATTCATGATTTAATTTCGACGAAATCTGACGAGGTCTAATTGGATATTTTAATTAGAATATCTGTAATCGTGTAATTATTGAGGAATGGTAAGGAGTCCCTGATCAATCAACCATAATCTCAAGGAATCCGAAGTCCTAGGATCGTTTCCCTAATCCTGTCACAGTTGATTTCTTTTCGATCGAGGTCTAGGTACTTGATTTCACTCTCACTTCCCCCATCACCAATCTCGAACACGTGATTTCCCAACTCTTCATGTGATAGTTTAATGATTGATTTCACGGTCCCTGTGGTTCGATATCTTTTTATTACTTGATGACGGCCGTATACTTGCAGACCATACATCAAACAGCTGGTTAGAAATTGAATGTCCTACCTAGTCATGAAGTAGAAAACACCCAACTCGGTCATCTGACTCGAGTGTCGGAGGGGTTCTATCGGCCATCGCAAGCCCTCTAACCACGTGCAAATGTCAAGGTGATTGAGATGCAAAGACGCCCAACTCTAGCGGTTAGGATCCATGGGAAGAGAGTAGCTGCATCACTACTGTTGACTTTGTTCTTTTATCATTCCATTGAGTTGACTAATTCTTAATTTGTTTTATTTTAATATTATAATCACTCAAATTTAAATATCAGATGACTGATTATGTAATATCAGCCGGTTAGACTCTGAACAAAAAAATCTCATCAAAATCTCAATGCAGATTAGTTGTTTGTTACTTAATCACCACTTTTTGACTTTGTCCCTGAAACAATTGTTTCGTGGCCAAGTCATTGTTTATGCGAGAAAACTACTCTCACTTATGTTATAGGTCACTCTTTCATATCTCACCCATCACCTGTTAGAAGTTTACCTTTTGGACTTTTCTTTTGCTTAGTATCTGATTCACTTTGATCTTTCGGAACTCTGTTTGCCAACACTTGTTGGACTTCAATTTTTTGCCTACACCTGCAGGACTTTTCTTCCCAAATAGCTAGTCTGGTCAACTCCTGTTAGTCTTTCATATTGCAACTTCAATGCATGTCAAGATAAATCTACATCTACACATTTGACATAAAGTATTAGTCCAAACCGTTTGGTGCCTGCTTGCACCGACAAAGATAACCGATACAGAGGTTTCTCTTTGATCGAATCTGTTTCATGCACAAAATCATTAAAACTTTTGAATGAGCTTTGAACTGTCATTGCATTATATTACAGTCAACTCCCTCGTCTACCCATTGTCATAGGGAAGAGACTGATGAAGTCTTTTCTATAATGCATTAGTTGATATACATTCTCTGCTAATTTTTGAAATCCCCGGTCAGTTCTGTTTAGAGGGAAACTTGTCCACCAAAGGTCAGCATGATTCGTTCTCATACATGACTTGTCCTATGTTCTCATGAGTGTGCTATTAGTCGAAGTGGCTTTTCATGATTTGCTTGGTGACCGGCATTTTCAAGCCCCTTCAAAGTTTCTATTTCACTCAAAGCTGTTCCTTGAGAAAAATCCATTGAAGATTTTAATTCTAAAGGAATTTTGAACTTCCACTGCATTGTATTTAAATTAAGTCTTTCCTCTGTAGTGTGAATGTGATGATGAAGAGGCTGAAAAATATGTTTAGGGTAACTATTTAGAGTCAGTTACATATATCTTACATCCTTTACCCTTTTCTTTCTGCATTTATAATTTATAATCCTCAAATTAATTAAGTCTATTTAGAGTTAGTTATATATATATATATATATATATATATATATCTTACTTTATTTACCTTTTTCTGGCTGCATTTATAATTTATAATCCATAAATTAATTAAGTTATTTTCTTTTGTATTAGTGCATATTATTTGTCTCTTTATCACTTACATCTAGCACTGTTACTAGTTACATATATTATATTAACTAGTAGTTTAATTCTTTTAGAATCACGTTTGATAAATGTACATATTTTTGAATAAAATTGACGTTGAAGCTGGGAAAAAATAATTCAAAGTGCATTTCTATATTATTTCACAATGCTTTGTATTTTTTGAAGGAATTATATGATTTATTTATTACATTTTGCATTTCACTTCAGCTCACCTTGTTATAGTTGGTTCAACATTGAGGTTTCCATCTGAAAATAACGAGATATGCTATTATTATGGTGTTAGAGGAACAATATTCAGAGTAAAAAAGATTATTAACCTCCATATTTATGCTTGTGTTTTTGATGTGATATATTCGATGTCTGTTGATTATTGACTCAATTACGGCCTCTTTTCAGGGTTTTTGTGGGGGCGGTGAGTGAGTTCTGTGTCAAGCATGCAGATTGCCCGGTGATAACCATCAAAAGGAAAGTTGAGGATTCTCCAAATGACCCTGTTTATGATTAGATTAAGTAGTGTACTAGATCCATGTGATATTGTGTGAAACGCACATGTTTGAGCAGCACCAACATTGCTTTGATTTGAGCCGTCTGTGTGCTGCAGTATGATAAATAAAGATTATATATGGAGTTTAATTATAACTGAATATCTGTTTGACAAGTTTACAATGAAAGAAATTTTAGAGAAGTTTTTTCAAGTAAAACATACTAATCAAGCTAAAATTCACTAATAACCAGTTGATAAGTGCCATGAGATGCATACCCATGAATTTTTTAAGCTACTGAATTTTTCTTCCATGAACTATTCCAATTCAAAATAAAAACAATATTCCACAAGCATAATAAAAGATGTTAATGTAGTAGGTTTAATGTTTATAAAACCTATGAACCACACATATACTAGTAAAAAACACCTTAATAAAATCGACAATTGGCTTATTAGTGCAACTAAATATTTGTAGAAGACATGGGCTACAATAAAATTATCAAATAAAATAATAGTTGTGGAAGGTAAACACAAAATTATGGTGTAGGAGGCACACTTGGATGCAAGATAAATGGTGAAGAAGAAAAGTTTATCCTTAAAGAGTTAATAGACGTGGTGTAATCATCAATTTATATGCTTTAGTTTACTCATGTTAAATAACTTAATGTTAGATAAGTTATTTTGATGCTTTTATAATGTGATTGAATTGAATGTTTAAGTTGAGATGATGTGTTAAGTAAATCAAAGTTAATTGAATACATGACATTAGATGAAGTCTAAATAGATTGTAGATTGGTTAAACACTTTGGTCGTTAGAAAGTTCAACAAGTGCAGGTAGATATGAAAGTCTAATAGACCTTGGTAAGTGGAAAGTTTAATAGATGTTAATAATGAAGAAAGTCCAATGAGCATTGACCGTTGCAAAGTCAAATAGGTGTTATCAACGATGGAAGTGTAACAAATATTAGCATTGGATGAAGTAGATCTAATGCTAGGCAACTGAAAATTTTGACAGATTAAAATGGAGTTAAGGCTAGGAAAGTGAAAATTCTAATGAATCAAGGTGGACCTAAGGTTATGCACGTGGAAGTTCTAATAAGTCAAAGTTGACTAACACTAAGGTTTTGTTTACTTGGAAGGAGGAAAATACAAACTACGGAAAGATTTTCATTATAAAAAACTTTCCTCTATTTACTTCATTAAAAATAAATAAATTATATCCCTTTCCTCCATTTACTTAACAGGCTAGGTAGAGAAGACAAATTTAACAATTTGTTAGTGGATTATTTTATTATAATATTTTAATCCACTCAAATTGGATGGAAAGCATTTACTTCTCCCTTTTGCAAGTCGTGGTAGAGCTCGCAATAGTGAACAAACCTTGCACAGCCGCCGACGATGGCCCCGTGTGCGAGGTCACCCTTGTGTGGTCATTACGATGACCTCGGGCATGAGGTCGCTAGGCGTGGTTGCCTCGCCGAAGAGGTCCCCTCGCAGGAGTATGAGGTTGCCTCATCGACGTGCGAGGTCTCCTTGACTATGGGGGGCATCGCCTCGCCTGTGCGCGAGGGGGCCTTGCTGGTGTGTAAGGTCCCCTCACTAGCGCGTGAGGTTGCATTTCTATTTTGTTTGATTTCAGGACCAGAGGGATTCACGGGCTGGGACCGCCACAGGAATGGTGGAGGTTCTAGTAGGAAACACATGGCTATATAGAGTCACACGACCATGCCCCATAACAGTTGTGTTCCACTCATAAAAAAATCTGGCATAACAACTCCACGAGCTAGCCGTGCAGGTTGACATGCCTATGTCGCCTACTACATGCAAAGCTCAAGATTTCCTGAGAGATACATGGCTTGGTCATGCGTAGAAGCATGGTCGCATCACGATCTGAATAGATGTTTAAAACCTCCTCTTCTTGTGTGTTCTCCCCACAAGCCCTAGTCGTGCCTCCCTCTTCTTTTCCAAGCTTCACCATCTTCTTCCAAACTCTAGATCAAGGGCTTCCAAACCCTCTCAAGCTCTTGATTTTCTCTTCTTCTTTCCATCCATAATAAGATCTCCCCTCAAGAAACCCTAATTTCTCTCCTCTCTAGCTTTTCTCTCTTCAAACTAGATCCCTCTCAAGAGAAATTTTCTCTTCTCTTGCACATCAAAAACTCTTCTCTCCCTTCAAGCATTCATCTTTTCGAAGCCCTAAGAGAAGAATCTCTCTTCTCTTCCACCTCTTCTTCCTCCACTAAAACCCTAACCTCCTTCCTTTCAAAATTTTCCTTGTCTAATTTGCAGGATCAAAGATGTGGAAGAGACGATGTGGAGAATGATCGAGCTACCATGACAAAGGGAAGGGAAAAGCCTTGAATAAGGGTAACAATTCTATTCCCTACGACATTATTTTAGGGATGCTTATCATAAGGCTCGTTATCATATACTTGCTAAATGAAAAATTATCAATACCCGGTATATGGACAATGTTGTTTTAAATATGCTTAGGCTTAGAGGTGATATAGATTGGATGATAAACCAAGTAGGATGGAATGGATTGATGAGTATGAAGTATCCTACTTACCTTAGGATCACCTTTTAGTTCTTGAGCTCAGTAGAGGCTGATATTTTGTAGGATGAGGAGTGTTAAGAATGTTCAATTACTTTTCGGTTGGTTAACAATGAACATCGTATGACCCTGGAGGAATTTAATTTGATTTTTAAATTACCTTATGGTGGGAGAGGAGAGTGCCCAATACTTTCTTGACACTTTCTTTTGGGTCGAGATCACTGGCAGAGGAGAGTATCATTTTTCCAGAGCCAAAGCCACTGCCCTCCAAAACCCTTATTTTCGCAATCTCCATTGAGTCATGACCCACACTATTTTTTATTATTGAGATAGCGCTGGTGTGGTCTGTTAGAACAAGTTATTACTTTATGGGTTATGATGAATAATGTTAATCTCAATACTAGCTCATATTTTATTAGATACCTAGTCAAGGTTGAGAAAGCCTTAGCGAGAAATATAGTCATTGGCGGATTGATCACACCCATAATTGTGACCTTAGATTATGAGGTGTGCAGATTGGAGGAGGTCACAGGTAGATCTAGGATTGATTTGGAGGCCTATGTGGCTATGAAGATTATTATTAGGGATGATGATTGTTATTGTCTGGTTCTTAGGAATTAATTACCCACTCCTACCTGACCCTGTGTGTACCAAAGTCCAAGACTGAGCCCATTGGCTCATGGCTATCGTCGTTCCTCCTCTTGAGCCTATTGATATGGATCAACCATCTCACCCCTCTACTAGACCCAACCTGCTAGACATTCTTTTTCTTTTGTTGGTTCTTTTGCAGGGCATTCGACATATGATTTTTTAAACATCGTCACTACCCTCTCCGCCATTAGGGATGAACAGAGACGCATATCAGATGTATAATGAGAGAGAGGAGCTATACTACTAGAGAGCATACAATCATTATCATCATAAGGAGGTGTTCGACTGTCAGATGGAGGAGTATCTCCAATAGATGAATGATATGTACGCCTGACATGCATCACTTGGTAACCTTGCTCACTTCCTTCCTTTTCCATTACCCCCACAGTAACCTTTATTGTTCATCGAGGACAATGGATGTTCCAGACACAGTGATTACTGGGGAAATATCGAATAGATACCCCTATGAGATTTTGAGGTTATTGAAAAAATACCTATTAGTTTATTTTGACATTGAATGCTTCTTTAAGATCTTATGTAGATAATGTAAATTATTAGAGGGGACGATTCTTACGTGAGGCAGGTAAGTGCCTCTTGCCCCAGAGACTTTGAAAACATAGTGGGATGATGAAATGACTAGGATTGGTAATTGACACTTAGAGTCAAGTCACTTTGCATTGCTAACAGAGAACTTTCAGGTTATCCCACATTAAGATGATTTGTATTCCTTTGCTCATTAATGAAATTGTTTGATAGGCTTAGATGAATTCGCTAGGGATTATGATGATCATTCACATACATGAGTTTAGATTGCAGATTTTGTTTGAGGACAAGCAAAGATTTAAATCTGGGGGTATTTGATGTGCGTGTTTTGTGCATATATTTTCGGTATTATTTGACATGTATTTGTTTAATTACATGAGCATATTTAGCATAGTTTCATATCTTTTACATTGTCAGCTCGGAGAACTACCCGTTATGCGTTTTTATTGACATGATGAGAATTTAGAGATTAATTGGAGACAAAGAGCCTTGAAAGCGTGCATTCCAGCATGATACATGGTTTGGCCATGTCCTCTAACACAACTGTGCATCACCTATGGAGCAAGACAAACAATGGAGTAGCAATTGGACTTCTAGCACTATACACGTGCAGGCCATGTCTCCTGACACAACCTTGTTTCTTACCATTGCTTGATAAGAGATTCCAGAATTGAACACAATCTGGTCATGTCTCTTGACACGACTGTGTTCAATTGATTGTTGATGTCTAAAGTGCCACATGACTAGGTTGTGCTTCCCAACACGGACATGGTACGGTGGCGACACCCCTAAGTTTTTAGGAAAGTTTGTTAAGATTTGGTAATTTTGAAGGCTATAAAAGGGCAAAGCGGGTCTCTATTGAAGGATCAGGAGGTTTCCCTGTGACAGGAAATCCTAGGAGAGAGCTGTTTCCAAGGAGCCATGAGGATTTCGTCCACCACTAGCTTAGAGATCTTTTGAAGACGACATCACACACCATGACTAAGCCTTCCTACTCTTCTTTCTTTGATGGGAGTTGTAGAATACTTAATATTATGTCTCTGATTTGTACCTCCATATCCATAGAGTAGTTTCCTTAATTCTAGGATTATGATGTAATCTGATGTATTATTGACACTTGCTTTTTATTAATTCTACTCTTTTATCGCATGGCATGTTTGATGCATGATTCGACTTTACCATGTATATATGTTAGCGGTGCTAGCGTGCATTATCATATTATAGAGAAAAGGTGAAGGAGCAAGAGGTGAACTTAATTCTTCGACTTATAAATCTCGAACTTGAGGGTTTGTTCACTAAAGTAGTTCAAAACCTCTTGAGGACACTATTGGCTTTTACAAAGCTTATTGAGTCTATCCTGATTCAACGTTACGAAGTAAAGGATAACACTTAGAGGTGAAGGCGCTAGAATTCCGTCCTGTTCAATTTCTCCCAGAGTAAAAAAATTGTACAAGGACAGAACCTTTCCAACCAATCCACATATTCAATCAGACATGCGCTTGATCGATCAAGCAAGTTCTTGACTAATCGAAGCACACCTTGATCGAAGCATAAGATCGCTGGCCTCTTGTGTTGGTATTCATGATCCATTCAAAGGAATACAAAGGAATAACTACGCAGTGGAATATTAAACAAGTCATACCTTTCCTTGAGATTGTATGGATGAGAGTTTGTACCCGAAAACCTCTTGATCTTCTGTTGTATTCCTCTCCTCTTCTTGGACGTCGTGTGGGCGACGATCTACCAAGAGAATAACCACCCACCTTGTTTTCCTCTCTTCCAAATCGATGGCAACAAGGGAAGGGGGAACCTATGGTTGATGCACCACCTTCTCCTCTTCCTCTCTTCTTCTTTTCCTCTATTCCTCTCCTCTCCTCTCTTCTTTGGGCGCCGACCCTAGGGAGAACCAAGGAGGGCGCCGACCCTAAGCAAGGAGAAGCAACTAAGTTGGGCGCCGACCCTAAAGGAAGAACCAAGGAGGATTAAGGGGATAGGGGGCGCCGGCCCTAGCAAGAGAGAACCAAGGGAATTCTTATGTTTAGGCGCCCCCTCATCCTTCTTTTATAGCCTTGCCGCCTTAGGAAATTTTTTAAAAAAATAATAGAATTAACAGAATTTTGTTGGATAACAAAATTAATAGAATTATGTTGGATAACAAAATTAACAGAAATTCTGTTGGGTGGATATGAGGCTTTATCTAGAAGCTACAATATGGACCTAGAGGAGGAATTGATTTAGGTCTCCTGATGGGCTTGGGCTTCCTGTGTTCGGCCCAAACACCCAACTCAAGTCCATCAATAATAACTCATACCACTAAAGGGTTATTATTGAACTACCGCACCAATCTCATATTACAATATGAGCTCTTTCTTATTATGAGTGCGTTAATCTCCCTGTGTTTAAAATATCGTATATCCGTTACTTAAATGAGTTACTAACAACTCAATTAATTAACATCTAATTCCAAGAGTAGTACCACTGATAACTGACATTTTTAGCAGGTAAATTAGGGCTATTTTGGACCAATTTAATTGCATTTCATATCATAAATAGGATGTTTTGAGCTGATTCTTTATTTGGTTGAAATTTTGGTGTTATTTTATTTTTTCATTGATTTATGACATTTATGGATATTAATTGGTGGTAATTCATTTTGTAGAAAATTCAATTTGGAGAAAAAAAATCAAATTTGGCTCAAATCCGGGTCAATTCGGATTTAATTTGGCTCGATTGGGTTCAAGATTAGCTCGGTTCAAGTCATGGTTCAGCTGGATTAGCTTGATTTAGCTCTAGGTCTGAGCTAAGCTTAAGTTGAGCTCAAGTCAAGGTTGAGCTCGGGTTTAATGGCAGTGTGGTCAACCGGTTCAGAGGAGGTAAAAATGCAAGCTAGGGTTAGCGCACAGATGGGACGCGCAGCGCTAGGGTTTCTACAGCCTCTCGATCATGATTTCTCTGCCGCCGTCTCCGACTTCCATCGCATCCCCTCCGTCCGTCTCCGACCTCCATCGCCTCCCCTCCGTCCGTCTCCGACCTCCATCGCATCCCCTCCGTCCGTTTCCACCTGAGTTCCGCCTCCCTCCGCTTCCCTTCTCCGATTTCCCGATCAGCTTCGAACGGTGGCCGGCGACAACCGATCCTTCGCATGAAGTAGCGTGCGGCTGCCGATTCTCTGGCGGCGATTTGTAGCAGAGAAGCAGCCGATCCACTAGCGACGATTTGTAGTAGTGGATTTCCGTGCGCCTTCAACCTTCCGCCCATCACCAGAGAAGAATAGGTAAGGGTTGTATTTCCTTGTTTCTGACTTCACTGGCAGCGTTTTGTAGTAGGGAAACAGGGCAAGGTCGTTACTCCGATGCTGCCATCTTCTCCGTTCGTGTCTCGCCGTGAGCGCAACGGCGAGATCCACCTCCACCGCTGTCATCTTTCCACTTGCTGGTTATCTTCCGTGGTTGATTTGGGGAAGTGATTCATCCCTAACCCTAGCTGATCTTGATCCATCAGTAAACCTAGCTTGAAATTCCATACTGTTCTTGTTTTGTTAGTTCTATGATTATCGTTCAATTTCCCCCTGTTAATTGTGTTTGTGAAGTTGTGTTGTTCTGTTTGAACAGAACAAATGAAGTGTTAATTGTTTGTGAATCTGTTTTGTTCTGTTTGAACAGAACAGAAGAATTGTGATAGCTGTTGTCTTCGGATGTTGAATTGTGGTGTGAATTGGTTGTTTGAACTTGTGTGCTTTGATTAAGGATATCCATATGCTGTGATCTCTGTAAATAGCTAATAGACACTGTATATTGAATTTGATGTTTTAATAAAGGGATTGTTTATTGATAATGCATGTTGTACTAGTGTAGCATGTTGTAAATTAGACGTTGTATAACTTGTAAAACGATTATATAGGATGTTTGAGTTGTATAATCCTTTGGTGATTTAGTGTATGTTAGTGTAACTTAGTTATTGTATGTGTTTGTATAGGGGATTCATGTTGTATGTTGACTTTGTGGGAATGTAATGAATCTTAGTTGTTGTGTTGTAGTTGGAACATATTTGTTGTAAATTGGTGTAGAGATTTGTTGTTAAATTCGTTTGTAGATTTGTTCCTTGGAAGTGTACTTGTGCACATGTTTGATTATGTTCTTGTGTAGTCATTTGTATAAACCATGAATTAGGATTGCCAACACTATGTATATATATGTGATCATTGTTGTATCAAGTTAGTTATGTGCATTGTTGTTTAAACTTGTTTTATAGTGTTTTATATTGTTCACATGTTTAGTTGTACATCTCTGTTGTAGCATGGTGTAATTATGTGAATTAGGGTTGATAGTTAATTTGATTGTTATTTGAATAATTTGTGACATGGTTGTACAATAGTATTTGAATCAGGAATTGTGTATAATTAGTATTCTTTGGTAATTGTAAAATTTAGTTGTCAATAAGTGGACTTTAGAGATAATTAGGATTTAATAAGATCAGTCAATAAATAGAACCCCGCACCAAATGTCTAGAATAACTCCTGTCATTGAGTCCAAGAGAGACAACCCTGACCTTTCTATATTACTTTAGCGATAAATAGGGGTTTGGTTAAATAAATAATTTTGATGGGTGTAAGTGACACAACAAATAAGGGAATATAAGTACATAAATAACAATAAATAAATCCCAACAAAATACTCACATCAAAATTTTGGCGCCGTTGTCGGGGATATTTTGGCGCTGGAATTCCATCCTGTTCAATTTCTCCCAGACAAAAAAATTATACAAGGATAGAACCTTTCCAAGCAACCCACATGTTTGATCAGACATGTGCTTGATCAATCAAGCAAGTTCTTGACCAATCGAAGCACACTTGATCGAAGCATAAGATCGTTGGCCTCTTGTATTGGTATTCAGGATCCATACAAAGGAATACAAAGGAATAACTACGCAGTGAAATGTTAAACAAGTCATACCTTTTCTCGAGATTGAATGGATGAGAGTTTGTACTTGAAAACCTCTTGATCTTCTGTTGTATTCCTCTCCTCTTCTTGGACGTCGTGTGGGCGACGATCTACCAAGAGAATAACTACCCACCTTGTTTTCCTCTCTTCCAAACCAATGGCAACAAGGGAAGGGAGAACCTATAGTTGATGCACCACCTTCTCCTCTTCCTCTCTTCTTCTCTTCCTCTCTTCCTCTCCTCTCCTCTCTTCTTTGGGTGCCGGCCTAGGGAGAACCAAGGAGGGCGCCGACCCTAAGCAAGGAGAAGCAACTAAGTTGGGCGCCGACCCTAAAGGAAGAACCAAGGAGGATTAAGGGGATAGGGGGCGCCAGCCCTAGCAAGAGAGAACCAAGGGAATTCTTATATTTAGGTACCCCCTCATCCTCCTTTTATAGCCTTGCCGCCTTAGTAAGTTTAGAAAAAAATAACAGAATTAACAGAATTTTATTAGATAACAAAATTAATATAATTCTGTTGGATAACATAATTAATAGAAATTCTGTTGGATGGATATGAGGCTTTATCTAGAGGCTACAACAGGAACCTAGAGGAGGAATTGGTTTAGGCCTCCTGATAGGCTTGGGCTTCTTGTGTTCGGCCCGAACATCCAACTCAATTTCATCAATAATAACTCATACCACTAAAGGGTTATTATTGAACTACCGCACCAATCCCATATTACAATATGGGTTCCTTCTTATTATGAGTGCGTTAATTTTCCTGTGTTTAAGATATCGTATGCCCATTAATTAAATGAGTTACTAACAATTCAATTAATTAACATCTAATTCCAAGAGTAGTACCACTCAACTTTATTATCATGCCGGACTAAGTCCACTGTAGGGTTTACATGATAATCCTTTTGAGCTCCTCAAGGGGATATCATCAGCCTAAATAATTAGGACACAGATTCTTTCTATAATCAATAACACACCATATAAATAGCACTATCTCCCAACTCATCCGGCCTATTGATTTAACGAATAAATCTCACTCTTTGACAAGTTAAAGAAATAAATACTAAGTATATGTGTTGGTTATTATATTGGGATTAAGAGAATGCACATCCATAATAACAGAGGTCTTGTTCTTTTATATAGTCAGTATAAAAAGAACAATCTCAACTGGTCCTGCTCAATACACAAAGTGTACTAGTATAATTTTATAGTTAAGATAAATTAATACCAATTATACTACAACCGTTCCAATGGTTTATCCCAATCCATCTTAGTTGTGAGCTACTATTTATAATTTATAAGGAACTGATAACATGATTTTCTGCGTGACACCACACACCATGTTATCTACAATATAAATTAATTGGACAACTGCATTAACATATATAAAGAATATAAAATGTAAACATTTGACCAAAGTGATTCTCATTTCAAAATAGATGTTTATACAAAAGCTAGGCTTATAGTATACATTCTAACAAGAGGATCATGGGGGCATCGTGATAGGAGCCTCCTTGACAAAGTGATTGCTTTAGTAAGACTACCTTGAAAGTAGACATTGTGTTTGGATAGATACATTGGTATTGCCCGAGATAAAATATCAGATACCTTGAGATAGACCACTTTTATGTATATCAAACATAGAGGTAAAAGAAAGAGTTACATTTAGTGTATTAGCGATCATCGCGGTGAAACCGAAGTCCTAGAAATGCTTCTAAGATTAAATTTCCCTATAATTTCTTATTTATTTTCTTAGTTCATTTTCTTTAACATGATAACTTTTCGACTTTGATTCATTTAGATAGTCTACTTCACATTCACACTAGTACTCGACTTCATTGTCCCAAAGGATGATATTTATTACTTGATGGCAATCGTGCACTTGCAAAAATCACATATTAACATTTAACAAATGTTATATTTGAGAGGTGTCCTAAGACAATAGCTTATGGTAGTACTATTTATTGGATAAATAGAAATTCACTATTTGAGTGCACATTCTCTTTATGTTTAATTGGATCTTAAACTCATTTATAGAATATCCGCAATACGATTCATAGCATAAGAGAATTTGTAATTAGATCACAACTGGTAAGCATCTCTACATGTGTAATTATGAATGTATTAAAATTATCCCTAGTTGATGAATTGATGAGCACGAACATCATCGATTCTGCTGAGACTAGCACGTTTTAAACTCTTTGATTTACCAAGCAGTTGTTCTTGCTGACTGGAGATATTGGATGTTGAGAGTTAAATATGGATGCTAGTTAAAGGTAACTAGTTCATTGGAGTGACCTATCATGAGACTTTATATGGTTCTATGCATATGTCAATAAAGATCTTAGTGCAGTTTAAGTGCGAGTTTCCTTTGATTTGTGGTATTCAAATCACCTTGGTCATGAAGACTTATACTTTGATAACTTAAGCAAATATCTCCAAAGAGGTGTGGACCAGGGATGATTGGGTATAAGTCAAAGTGTCTGAAGGTATTTTGATAGCCCACAGATGATTTACTGCTCTTTGTAAAAAAGCCTGTATACATGCACCGTGGTCATTTATTAAGATTGTTACTGAAAGTCTTTGGCCAAAGCATCGCATGTCAAGAGTATGATACTTTTGGGCACATGTATGAGTAACTTGAATCCATAGGACAAGAAAGCAAGCTTAGGCTAGGTATGACGTAGTCAACCTTGTGGGCACTGACATATATAGAGCATGTCCTGAACTAAGCGAGTATAAGATGGTGATAGGAACGAGACATGTTTCAATATAACTACTGAAGGGGTTTAGAAATGATTCTGGAATCAATTGTTGATTTTTCGATCAATTGGGGAGCATGATATACTACTAGGTGTCACTTATGATTGTTCCATAATTAATGATTAATTATAGACAACCAATATAATAAGGAACCTATTGGGTCACACACACTATAAATTTCTCTGAAGGACTTAAAACGAGTTTGAGAATTTGATTCTCAGTTCAAGAGAAAGAAAGTTTGGTTAGACCAAACAGAGGGCAAAATAATGGACTTCGTCTCATGAAGATAAAATGAACCAAATTAGTTTGGTTCCTGATCGAAAATATTTTGCCAAATTAGAAGCAATGAGGTGCTTCATCTTATGAAGATAAAATGAATAAAATTGGTTTGAGTCAAATCAGAGGTGGTTTGGTTATTGAACCAAACGATTTAGTTTTGAACCAACTTGATTTGGTTTGAACTGAACTCAAGTTAATTGGTATATGGGTTCTGCTTGGGTTTTAGATTGGACCCAAAACCCAATAAGATGTTGTATAAGATATGATATTGAAAAGGAATGAATGGTTGGCATTAAACCCTAATGGTGTGGTTTGATTATTGAACCAAATGATTTAATTTTGAACCAAATTGAATGAACTTGGTTTGGTTTGAATCGAACTCAAGTTAATTGGTTTATGAGTTTCGCTTGGGTTTTAGATTGGACCCAAAACCCAATAAGATGTTGTATAAGATATGATATTGAAAAGGAATGAACGGTTGGCATTAAACCCTAATGATTAGGATCAATTACAACCATTCAAATCTTACCCATTAAACCAAATTTACTATAGTACCTGGTCCAGTTTGCTATAGTAATTAGATCGATTCGCTACAATAAACCCTAAAAATCCCATCCAATTCTTTTCTTACCTCCTCTAGTTCACCCCGCTCGGTCACCCACCGCTTGCACACATCGTGCGACTTCCTCAAAATCATGATTTTGCTAGAGACGGAGTTGCAATCCTACATTCGCTGGAGGAAAAATCGTGAGGAGCAAGATAAAAACCTTCGCCGACCACGTGGGAGGAAGTGAAGCTAAAACCCTAGGCGCCGCTCCTGAGGAACTGTAGCTTCTCCTTACCCACTACAATCCTGAATCGTTCTGAGCACTGGCTGATCCGATTCTTCCCTGTGAAGGTGCATCGCCGGTTGGAAGAACATGGGAAGCCCAGCGTCGCTCAGCCCTCCCGATCGTGTGAGTGCTACACTCCTCTGCACCAGATCGCAACTTTGTCATCATTGTCTCCAGCGATCGCGTGTCGTGGCCATTCCGCGAGTGTCATCAGCTTGTAAGCTCGTCTCTAGCTAGGAGAAGGAAACCAAGAAGCTTGCTGCCCTCCCCATTGCGATTCTGCCTTGACGCCGTCCAGATCGCGATGCTACCTCCGCACTATCCCAAAAGCGTTCTATCTCCGACAACCTGAGTGAAGGTGGTTGATTGAGGAGCGTTGTGGGTTGGCTCTATCAAGAGGCCTCAAGATATCACTCTCGTCATATGGAAGGGATAGATCCTATCTACATCACTCACATCCCTCCGTATAATTTGTTACATACCCAGTGATCGCCTTTATAGTCCACTCTGTTACGGGTGACGTTTGACGACACTAAAGTACATAACTCCTTATATAGGAAACCGTAGTGACTTCAGATTAAAGGACTATTTATACTAATAGTCACATGAGAAAGTTTATGACACTCATATAACGATCCATAAAACTTTCTCATGGCGGGTCAATTCAGTATACATTCTCTAATGCATACCTATATGTCAACTCGATATCTCATATCCATGACTTGTGAGATCAAGTCATCCAGCTGACCTATATGCTAGTCTCAACACATTAATATCGTCCCTAAATATTAATGTTTGACTTGGAATGATTAAGAGCAGTGTTCTCTACATCATCTCACTATCGACTCAAACAATTGATATGATGTAGATTAGAACTAGCTACCTAATGACATTATTATACTTAGTTATTTGGCACAAATATAAAGTAAGTATTATAATAGAAACTCTTGCCTTTATTAATAATAGAATATAATACAAAAAGTCTCTACTCAATCATCACATAATTGGCTTTAGGGCTATTACTAACACGAAGAAATCATATTTTTCAAATAACTAAAAAAGGTTTCCAATCGATCTTAAAGAACAAGCGACTAGAAAAGCATGATTACTCAATTGGATGTCCATATTAGCATAGATTGCCTAGCATGGCAAATGGCGTGGCATGAGTTGTTAATGTGACATAAGAATTTCATAGTATGATGATGTGGTCACTAATATGGCAATGGATAAGCTTCGAGAAGCTAATGAGGTGAGGAGATAATCCCCAAGATGTTGTTGCTGCAAGGGACAACACTTGGGTTGTTGATGTGGATGCTGATATGGCAAAGGGATAACCCTCTATATGTTGATGTGGCAGGAGATAAATCTCGAGTTGCAGATGCGGCAACTGACATGGCACATGCTAGGTTTCAGATTGTTGATGTGTTAAAAGATAAACTACAAGTTGTTGACATGGTAGTTGATCAGGCGACTGGAAGATGTTCCAAGAGACCTATTAGATCTAGTTAGCAAAATGTACCTGGGCAAGAACGCTAGCATGGTCAATGTTCTGTCGACTGGAAGATGTTCCAAGCGACCTATTAGATCTTGTTAGCAAAATGTACATGGACAAGAAAGCTAGCATGATCAATGTTTGGTTGATTGAAATTGTAGATCCAACGATTGAAATTAAAATAAATGAATATAGCATATCGAGCGAGATAAAACTATGGTTTAGTTTATCAAAAAAGCATTCTGGTTAACTGAAAAAGTTATATATAAACAACTCAATTTCAGATAACACGACACATCAAAGAAACTCAGAAAACTTTAAATCCTAAATCCTAGACCCCAAAAGCTTCGTGCAAGTGGTGCTTTTCATTTGGTAACATTTATTTTATTGCTTCCTTCCTTGTTATTATTTTCTTTATCATACTGTATATATTTTTTGTTGGGATCGATGCGTTCGCTAGAGGGGGTGAATAGTAATTTTTCTGAACTTTCCTGCGAGATCGTTAGCGGAAGCAGAAATAAAAGCAGAGAAGAGATCACAATCGCTAACCCATTGATTTACTTGGTATCCACCTCTACGAGGTGACTAATCCAAGGATCTACACACACCGAGCACCTTTCCACTATGAAAACCCTCCTTTTCAATGATCACTTTGAAGGCGGAGAAACCTTTACAGACTGATCTCTTCCTTTCACAAGAATGAGTAGTGAAGTATGGAGGAAGAGGAAAGCTTTTACAAAGTCAGAGTATGCCAGAAAAATGAGAAAATAAATTCTTATTTTCTTTGGCGTCGTCTTCTATTTTTATGTATTTCTGTACATCAGTCGACTGCTCCAAGGGCCAGTCGACTGATGGGCTTCAACGGCTCTTTAATCTGCATTTAATCAGCCAGCTATCGCTCCAACGGTCGTCTATCAGTCGACTGCACCATCACCAGTCGACTGCTCCAGTCGACTGATGGACTCGACTCGATTTTTCTGTAACCTCTGTGTGTGCTCTGATCAACCACCAGTCGACTGCATCAACAGTGCCAGTCGATTAATCAAGCTGAAACTCCCCTTTCAACTTCTTTTTCAGCCTTTAGCCTTGACGCAAACCTTCAAACGTCTTCCACAAGCCTCGTGCCCTTCCTTGCACTAGCTTGAGATGTTTCCCTCAGCTTCGTTGTGTTAAGTCTTCCTTTGCCAAGAGGCCGCGCCTCTGGGACTTCATCCTTTGCCAAGAGGCCGCGCCTCCAGGACTTCACCAACTTCACCAAATGCCAAGACTCTATTCTTGGACTTTCCTGTGGACTCAAACCACACAAGTTAGATCACCAATATTGCCTAACTTAAACTCATTTTAGCCAAACATTAAAATCCAAATCACTTGGGGCAAGATTGCACCAACAATCTCTCCCTTTTTGATGTTTGACAAAAATTCATTTAAGTTAGGTCTTTAAAACAGCATGTATAAAATACCAACAATTTATTCTAGTGATAATGAATCAATAAACATTAATAAGCATAATGAATCAATAAGCATGAACAACATTAGCATTAAATCATGAATAGCATTAAAACCTAACTTTAAACAATTCATTCTCCCCTTTTTTGACAATCATCAAAAACATGGAAATCCAAGGAGGTAGAATTAAAAACATATAGAATAAAAATCCAAGAGGGAGCTTAATTTATCAAATTGACCAATTTTGGCACAGACTCCCCCTAAAACCTTACTCCCCTATGCACCAACAATTGGTTGTGGACATCGAAGTTGTAGGTTTTGAACATTCCTATAGACCAAAAATATGTTCCTAGAGTATATTTCAAAAATTAGAGGTCAAAGGATGGTCAACTTTCAAGAAATGGGTCAAAATAGGGATAATCAGTGACATCAGTCGACTGGTCTCTGAATCAGTCGACTGATGACTGAAAAATTTAGTTTTTCAGACCCAACTTCAAAAATGCATAAGTAATTCAGTTTTCATCCAAAAATTATGAAATTTCATACTGTAATTACTTACATCATATATGACCAGGAGAAAATAGTTTGAAAAAGTTTTTCATATTAAAATATGATTTTGATACTATGTATCAAAAATATGAAACTCTAAAGCTTGTAAGAAGTTTAGTATCAACATTGATGAAGAATATGATTTGCTACCAATACATCATTCTAGGTTGTTTAAAAATCAATAGAGAATGTTTCTAAATCATAGGTTTTTGGTTTTAACTTTGATATTCTTCTCAAAATTCCATGTGTAACCCAAATGCTCCCCCTTAATCCATCAACACACATAAACATATAAACATGGAGAATATATATAAAAGCATGACAAAAAATAGAAAATAGTCATCATCCATACAAAGCATTCATAGTGCTTAAGCACCCACATCCAAGGATAAGTATCAGGCACACAAAAGCCAATGTTTTAACACATTCATCAACAAATTCCATAATCCATCAAGCAAGTCATCAAACTACATCTCATCATCATCAGGTGGTGGAGGAGGTGGAGGAGCCTGATAAGACATGTGCATCCTCTGCATCATGTCGTACATCTGCTGCTGCTGCTGATACATCTGCCTCGTGCTGTCTCTGTGCAGCCGATGTCCAATCCTGACGAAGGCCTCGAACCTCCTCAAGAACAAGTCATGACATGAACCACTAACGTCATGCACCATCCCCTCCAGTCGAGTAAATCACTCCTCAAAGCCATGTGTAGGGGGGTGCAGCAGCTGCAGGAGGAGGGGCAGCAGCAGGTGCATCCTCTTCCTCCTCTGACTCAGAAGACTCATCCGCAGGTCCTCCCTCAATGTCACGTCTCCAAACTATAGCGCCACGATGGTATGTGATCTTTGCCAACTTCAAATGGCGCAAGGCTATCTGGTCGTAATCCTTGGATAAGTGACGAATGGTACCTATTGAAACATCAATGCCCCTAGATGCAATAAACTGAGTGATGATGTGGCAAAATG